>NW_019263103.1:174256-183062 GCF_002742605.1 Olea europaea var. sylvestris
GGGAAGGAGCAATTTTGTTATTCTCTTAAGTATGCAACACAAGATGACATACAATAGATTGAGAGAAACTACTGATGGTTAAGAAACTACTTGGTCCTGATTTTTTCAACTTCAATCCATCTTTGGATATAAGCTCACTGACAATTTCAAATGTGATTTGAGGAACTCAATTCCTTAATTCATCCGGTAGAATTCACAATTTTTAACTGCTAAAATGGAAAGCACAGGCATGGATCCTTCCTCCACCTCCCACGTCTCTAAGAAACGCAAAGTCAAGAGCTCTAACCGTTTGAGTTCCTTGAAACCAGATTTAACGCATATCATTTTCTCTCCAACAAATGCATTGTTTTGCAATACTAGTACCTGCAATTTCGGGAGCTTGTCCAAAGTTGCCATATGTTCTTCTTAAGTTCAGAGCCTATCAAGACTATCTCAATCAGGCTTCGAGTGATATTATAATATACTGGTATCTGTCCAAGATGCCCATCCATATGCAAGGTGTGGAGAATCTTACACTCGAGTAGTTTTCTAAAAACAGAATGCCTTTTTTCTGTATAACAGTCAAAGTTTTTGATCCTAATGGAAGAATATAAGACATTTGCATTCGCTGAAGTCATGTCCATGCGGCAGATAATCTGCTCAAGATCCTCCATAATCCCTTCAGCGGTCGTAGAAAGGTATCGTAGACTCATCATTTCAAAAAGATCAGCAACATCACACCGCCCAGGGTCAAAGTTTTCAAGTATCCCAATTTCCTTTAAACTTTTCAAATACAATTTATCGTTATTTGGCATTTTAAACTCGAGCAGAAGATATAGATAAACAAGTTTTCCCAGCTTTCTCAAGACATTGAGAATGATTATTTGACTTGAAACTTGTAGATCAAGATTTTCCAAGAATGACAAGCTTCCTATTGACGACGGCAACGCCCCCAGAATACATCCTTTGAAACTTATCTAGAATCTTAAAGAAATATTCTTCTCCCTTCTGTAAGCAATGATCTTGCATGTGCTCATGAACTCTACAAGACTTGTATTTTCTGAAAGATGGAGTTTCTTCTTCTTCGACCTCAACCATGTTTCTCTATACCAGATCGCTCAAATATTTTTCTGCTAAATCCATCATGGTTTCATTTGTTTGACAATCATCTTGTGATATCCTACCTTCAGCCATCCATTGACGATACAGATGCTCCACTTCTATCTTCGAACCCTTGGGAAACAAGCCCAAATAAAGAAAACACGGTTTCAAGTGTTACGGTAAATCATCAAAAATTAAACCTGAGATTGATTTTTGCGATATAATTTGTTCAACTGGTAGTCCTTTACTGGTTATTAAATTGATATCTTGAACAACCATCTTCCATTCTTGTGATGTATGCTTTTTAACTAAAACTTCTCCGACTGCAACTATAGCTGATGGCAAGCCTAAGCACAACCTCAATACTTCATCCATTATATCCTCCTTGAACAAATTCTCTTTTGCATATGTTATAAAATAATTGTTAAGAAAATTCTTAATATATTCGGTAATCATGAAATAATGAAACCATTAAGATTCATTTCCATTGTATTGCTTGCACCAGCTCTTAATATACGATAAAGATCAGCAATAAATGAAATTCTATCTTCAAGAGAAGCAATTGACCATATGAAGAGGATAAAAATGATAAAGTTGATAGATCTTAATAGTAATACGCTTGTGTGATACCAATGTCAACATTACATATATTGACAACAATAATCAATATCAATTAATTAAAATATATTTTAAATTAATTATTTCATAAATAAAATTTCATTAATTTCTGATTTTTTGAAGTTTCAAACCTCATTTCACTACAACAAAAGCAACTTTTTACGGCATGCATTCTTTGCACGCCGTATTAAACAAGCATTTACGGCGTGCTTTTAGTGCATGCCATGTATTGTAAAAAAATTGAAATTTTACAAAGCCCTAAAATGCAGTATTTCACCCATTTTCCCCCATCAACTCCCCCTCTCCACAACTTTGCCCAGTGTCTCAGCTGTCACTCTTGTCTCTCTCTGCCTTCCACCACCAACAACCGACGTCAATCACTCTCGTCGCTCACTTCCCAAGACCCAAATCAAAATATTTCCATACCCACCCTGTTTGTTGATCAAATAACTCATACATTGCATTATATTCTGATTTTTTGGCCTAATTCTTGTGTTTTTTAAGACATCGGGACTCGGAAGACAATTGGTTACAGTACTAGAAGGGGAAGCTCTATTATCTCGATCTAATGCCGACAAGCTCAAATCGGTTTGCTTAAGTTTTTTTGATGGATAAATCTAGCACAATTCAAAATTCAGAAATTTGGTTTTGGCATAGATGTTTAGATAATGCATCCTTCTAAAGCTCTTTGAACAATTAGCTACTTCAAATTTCAGTGTGACATTTGTGAAATGGCTAAAAGCCATTGTGTTTCATTTTCAACAAGTATGAATAAAAGTCCAACACCATTTATGGTTATTCACTCTAATGTATGAGGTCCATCAAATGCTTCTTCTCCTAGAGTAAATGTTAGTTCATTTCACTTATAGATGATCACACCTGTACGAGATATATTTGCTTAATGAAATTAAAAAATGAAGTCAGTTCATTATTCCAGAAATTCCACAATATGATAGCCACCTAGTATCATTCTAGTATACAAGTTCTCAGTAGTGATAATGGGGGAGAGTTTGTCAATCGAGACTTAAAACAGTTTTTGTACATTCTTGGCATTGCTCATCAGACTACTTGTCCTTATTCACCCTCAACAAAATGGGCTATGGAGTGCCATAACCTTCACCTTCTCGAAGCTGTACATTTTTCCTTGTTTGAAGCTCATATGCCTACCAGTTATTCGGGTAAATCTATCACTATTGCAGTTTACCTCATTAATCATGTATGTTCTAGTGTAATTCAGTTTCAGACCCTCTTTAACATTCTTCATGAGGTGATAAGTGCTTCTGCTGATATTTAGCTTTCATGCATCTTTACAGACATTTAAGACATAAGTTGGGACTTCGAGCTCTTCATTGTATATTTGTTGGCTATGTCCTTAACGTCAGAAAGGCTATTGATGCTATCACCCCTTTGATGTTGTATTTTATAAGGATGACATGTATAATTCTACTCCCAGGTCTCCAATTCCCCGGGGGGGGGGGGGGGGGTGATATTAATGTTTTAAAAGGGGGGGGGGGGGGGGGGGGGGGGGAATAGAAACGAATTGTAGACCTTTAATCACGCTTTGGAAACTTTGGATCTTTGGAATGGTGACAAATTGGATGAGATTGTTGAATATCCAAATGATGGCAACTTTGATAACAGCTATGATTGCCCATATGAGACAAATGGGGACAGATTGGAAAGTAAAAATGGTAAAGATATGACGGAAGTAGTACAACTACCTGCTCAGCCATTTCTCCTATCCACATTGTACCAGTTGACCAATTTATCGATCAAACCGATTCTATATTTGAATTTCAGGTAACATCTAAACCCCATCTAAAGAATTTGGTTTCTGATACGAGAATAACATGCGCTAAAAGTTACATTATAAGAAGGTAAATGGCTTATTTTGCACTTATCCACTTAACTTTCATTGCATTGGACCCATTATTTTCATTTGGAGAATGAAAAAAAAAATGGAAAAAAAATCAGGGAAGAATTGAGAGAAAGGGAGAGTGAGGAAGGAAAAGAAAGAAGAAGAAGAAGGAAGAAGGAAGAAGAAGAAGGAAGAAGAAGGAAGAAGGAGAAGAAGAAGAAGAAGAAGAAGAAGAAGAAGAAGTGGGTTTTCAAGTTTGGGTTCTCCAATTCATAAATTTCTCAATTGATTTAGAGAGGCAAGTGTAAGTATGTTGAATTATTTTGTTAGGTTTATGGAAAAATTTCTCAAATTTGAAATTAATGATTATTGCTATATGTTTGAGGTAGTAAACAACACTATATATATATATATCAAAGATTAGTATTGAAAGGAAGGAAGGTTGAAATGGGTCTGTAAATTAGAGTTTCAATCTTTAATTTTTTGTGTTTATATAATATAAAACACTTGAATTATGAGGGACTTAATAATCCAAATGGTAAATAAACTTTGCAAAAAGTTTTCATTGGGTCACTAAACTTTAAAAATGACACACAAGTCACCACTGAACTTTGCAAAAGATTTACACGAGGTCATTAAACTTCAAAAATCACTCCATTTATCACTGAACTTTTCAAAAGATTTTCACTGGGTCACTGTGCAAAAACTATCATAGGGGTCTTTTTAAAGTACAGTGACCCTATAAAAACCTTTTTCAAATTTCAGTGATGACTTGAGTAAGTTTTAAAATTCAGTGACTCTGTGAAAACTTTTTACAAAGTTCAATGACCATTTGGATTATTAACTCAATTATGAGGTATTAAAGTAGCCCAAGGATTTTAGGTTTGATTTTGGTATTTTTTTAACCATTTTCTTCATTTTTTGTACAAAATTAGAACAATGCTACTACTTTGAAATCTGTCCGAAAGGTGCCATTTTTGTCAAAAGTTTTGGAGACAGTTTTCCCTATGTTGAAACTGGTGCCAAATTTCTTTAGGTATTGGATTAAATCATGTATAGGGGTTGTATATGTACAAAGTAGTGGTTTTAAGAAAATATGATTTAATGGATTTTATCATGTGTGACGATTTGTTAGTAAATAATTAAAGATAGGAAAAGTTATAGAAATAGTGACGCAAGAATTAATATAGAAGTTGAGGAATTACATGGTGGATTTGCATTAGTTTACTTGTCAGGTTTTAATTTGGGTTACTATATCGTTATTTTAGTAGTGACATGAAAGTTTGAAAATGCTCGTCATAATTAAATTGTTATTTGTAGATCTGTGAGTGGAAGACTTATATATTTTCAAATATTGATAAAGTAATTATACTATTGTACGTGCGATTATGTGAATTATTTGTTCAATTACATGATTAATATGGAACGGTTCTTCCACTATTATAAATGTGGAACTCAAGATTGTATGTGGATGAATTGTGAATTGAAATTGAGACATGTGATATTGAGATCGACCAAAAAAGTATCATTGATTATATATTTCTTCTAGTTAATAGATGGGCCTTAGCTGTTTTTCATCTTATACAGAGGGGCTTGACTAGACATTAATCTTGGTCATGTACGTATAGTTAATAGAGGGACCTTCGTAGTTTTCTAGAATTAATTATCAAAGGGGGCGAAAGACCCTTGTCGAAAGTGCTTAGCCCGAGAGACGGATTACAAATTTCAGTCAGAGAGTTTATTTTTGGGGACTACATGTAATTTGATGAGATGATGATATGGATTTGGGTTGATGATTATATCATGACTATGAGATGATATTTTTCAGTGTTATAAGGTGTCTAACATCTTGATTATTATTACATGTTGCTATACTTTAGACTGTTAAATGATATGAACTTGATTTTTGATAGATATGTATAGATAAGAAAATATAACTATTTTCTAAATTTTCCATTCAATGAGCTATCAACTCATATATTTTTTCACGATTTTTCTTACAGGTACCAATTGGTTCTTGATAACTTGAGGAGCTTGAGGATTCTAGAGTTATAGCCACATGACATATTGAGTAATATGAGTCATTTGGATTAAACATGAAATAATTTTTGTGGACCCATCACATTATATTTCTTATAAGCATTTGATTTTTGCTCATCTTTACTAGTAATTTATAGTCAGCCTTGGTGATGGATGTCATCAGCATCTACCATCAACGCAAGTCACATTCCTGGTCTATTAGGGTGATTCAAGACCAGTCGTATCAACCCTTATGAAGAAAAATCTAAAAATAAATATACACCAAAATCAAGTTACTACTAATGAGGAACACTATTAGAGGGTAGTTGGAAAGCTAATATACTTTACATATATCAAGCCTAATTTAGCTTATTGATGCTAATTGGGCTAGATCGATTGAGGATAGATGATCTGCATTCTGATAATTCACATTTGTAGGTGAAAATATAGTTACTTGGAGAAGTAAAAAACAAGAGGCAGTAGCTATATCCAGCGCTGATGCAGAATATAGGGAAAAGGCTGAGGCAGTATGTAAATTTTTGTGGTTCAAGAATCAAATGCTAGATTTACATCTTAAGCAAATCAATCCTATAAAGCTATATTGCAATAACAAGGCAGCATGCAGGATTATCCATAACCTAGTTCAACATGATAAAACTAAACATATTGAGGTTAATACACTTTATGAAGGAGAAACTCAAAGTAAAGCTTACTGAAGTGCCTCATGTTGAATCTCAAGAACGGCTTGTTGATGCACTAGCCAAGCATTTAATAGCTACCTCGATAACTTGGATATGATTCAATCTCAGACCCATTTAAATGTAGCAGATAACAGTGGGGCTCAAGAATTGATCTATATTCAAATTATAGGAGCTAGCAAACGTTGATATGCTCATATTGGTGGCAAAAACGATATCTATGCATCAACTTAAAAGGGAATACTGACAATTAGCGTGACTATCTTCAAGCCAGTGCTTTTCTGTCAAAACTCCACCATTGTCCATTTTTATTAGCTGTACAGAATTATTAGTTTGTATCTAGATAGTATTGCTTTCTAAATTAGTCAACAATGATAAGTATGTTTTTGCATACTTATTAGATACTTTAATAAGCATTAAATATTGGTTAAATGGGCGAATTTCTATTCACAATCATGCAATTATTTCTTTTATAGGTAAAAATCACCCAAGGAAATAGAACAAGGCAAAAGGTAGTGAAAAGGGATGAAAAGCGCACAAAAACATAAAGTTGAAAACCAAAGTGCACAAGTGCCAAAAGGTAAAGACCTTGGGCTGCAATTCATGGAGGGTAAAATTGAGAAAAAAGTCAAAATTTGAGGACCAAATTTTGTAAGTTCAAAGTTGAGCGACCTTGAGTGCAAATTGTTGGACAACTTGTTTGCAAAAAGAAAAAAGTTAAAATTGATAAATAAATGTTTTGACAGAGAGTTGGCACCTAGGTGCCATGTTCCTTTTTTTATTTTTATTTTTCAAACTTCAGGGACTTGGCTACAATTTTTGAATAGGTTTTGACATTGAATGTGGTCTCTCTTCCTGGCGAGGGGATTCTGCTGGGTCTTCTTTTCTTTTTCGTTTTCTTTTCTTTCTTCTCTCTTTTTCTTCTTTTTTTGTTCTTTTTCTTGGTAATTTTTTGGGAACAAATCGTGGAACAGAAAGAAAATACGTTGTGGAGAAATATTTCAGAAAGTCAAGGCCAAGCTTCAAAAAGGGTTTTATATATAACTTTGTTTTTTTTTTTCCAATTATTTTATCTTTCTTGCAATGTACTGTATGAAATATTCCCATTTTTATCATTTGTATAATATGTACTAATTTATTAAGTTGGGATTTATGGTAGTAATTTAACCTAGTTTTATTAATTTCAATATTTGCTTTTTAACATTTAAATACTTATTTTCTTGTGTCTCTACTATTATATTACTTGCATTTTCATTTATGTCACCAATGAATGATCTTTTTTAGTGATCAGTATATCGTTCAAGAGAAGATTATGCATTCTATATCAAATAGTAGAAACTTTTGGTTTGTGTAGGGAATAGCAATATACTCGTAACCCTAGGTGACCTATCGGGCTATTTTCACAAAAATTTAATGCGGTTGCTTGATTAGTTTAAACCAATTAATTAGGATTAATTCTGCTCAAGAGATGTAATTAAATATAATTGACAAATCAAGTTTAACATCATAATAAGTAATTTATTAATTGGCTTGTAGAGAAATTAATTAGGTGACGGTTAAGCGAAACCATGAATCTCGGCCACATTTTCCTCCGAAACTTCCCAAATTTTTATATTTTCTTATTTTGTAGGATTTTAGTTATTTTTCAGAGCCAAATATCTAATTGTGTGTTTGTTTCCTTTTATTGTTAAAATTAAATTACTTAAAATTGGGTAATCGAAAGTGTACATTCCTCAATTGATCGATAACTCGGATTCAAAAAGTCTACTTTATTAGTTGAACGCGACCCATACACTTGCAACTTGCACTTTCATACCTAACAAATTTTTGGCGTCATTGCCGGGAAATGTTTTTACTTTAATTACCACTTTAGTTAATTTCAGCTTTAATATTTGTTTACTTTTTTTAATTATTTTTATTTTTGTATACTTTGGGTAACCCCCATATTGTTAATCTATCTTGTGTTTGTAGTCTCTCCCCATACTTTTCAAATATTTGCATGACTCTTTTTTTTGATAAAGTAACAAAACTTTTGCAATGATAATCTCTACATGGATTATGAAGATATGTTTAGAGAATATTCAAGTTGTGATTATTGTTACGTGATGCATTATACTGGGCAATGCTTGTTCTCTTACACTAATTTGCACACGACAAAACTTTTTGAATTTATAAAATACTTGACGTGTCGAAAAAAAAAGCAATTGACAAATCTGATTAGACGTAAATGCTCGTGGAAGATTATGTGTCTAATGACTGGGATGAGGACATTAAACTTGTAGGAAATGGTACTCTCTTATTGAACAAAAAGGTAATTATAATGTATTTCAAAAAACTTGCCAAATTGGATGAAAGCGATATGCTTACACACATTACATGTATTTGGAAGGATTTCAGCAATTGGGATAAAATTCACTTAAAAGAGTCAATAACACAGACTTCTCATTTTCTGTGGATTTAAATTGTGGATCGAACATTCAATCCGAAGAAATATCGATGATTATAACAGCTTAATCACAAAGGAACCGATTGA
>NW_019263103.1:184222-194539 GCF_002742605.1 Olea europaea var. sylvestris
CGACCTAAAACTCGCTAAAAAAAAAAAAAAGAAAGCTTAGGAGAGTGCGGTAAAACATGTGATTCAATTGAAAAAGAAAAAAAAAAGTTACTGTGCAATTGTATTTGATATTTGGGCTTGCATAAGTAGTGGGTTTGAGTTACTTGGTATAAGATTGTTTATTGAAGCACTCATAGTGTAGAATTATCATATGCTAGATGCTAAAATTGTCAGTTTGGCCAACCAAATAAGAGTGGAAAAAGAAATGAGTGATTTGAGAGCAACCTTTAAATTTACACCCGAGGGACAAATCATATTTGACATTTTCTTTTTCTTTCAATTTCTCTCCTTTCTTCTTTATTTTCCTCTTCTTTTTCTGTTTTTTTTTTCTTGGTAAACATTGAGGGACAAATCATTGAGCAAATGGAGAATACATTAAGGTGGAGAAATATTTGGGAAAGTAAAGGCCAAGCTTCAAAAAGGGTTTTATCTATAGCTTTGTATTTTCTCAATTATTTTGCCAAACTTGCAATGTATTGAATGAAATATTCTTCTTTTTATCATTTATATAATATGAGCTAATTTATTGTGTTTGAATTTATAGTAGTAATTTAACCTAACTTTAATTGATTTCAACATTTGTTTTTTTTATGTTTAAATACTTATTTTCTCGTGTTTCTACTTATAGCTGGGCATGGTCCGATTCGGATCAATTCTAACAAGAACCGAACGAGGCTCAAGATTTTCAGGTATTTAGTAAGTGGAACTGTAGGGTCTAAATTTAATTATGGAACCGTTCGGGATTGGTTCCATTCGGTTCGATTCCCGAGTTCTAGACTACAATTAATTTTTTTAATATTTACAAAGCTAAATTAATTCAACTAATAACATGTTCTATCTTAGCTCTTATAAAATAATATAGTCTAATCTTACATATCTTTTACGTCTCATTTTGCTGAGTTCTTTATAAATTTAATTTGAGAAGAACTGCTCGATTCGATTCAGTTTGATTTGGGTCTGGTTTGGTTTGGGAGTTTTACAAAGCACTATTTCTACTGTTGAATTGCTTACATTTTTATTTATATGGCCAATGGATGATTATGTTTAGTGATCTGTACATCATTAGAGAGAAAGGTCGTGCATTTTATACCAATTAGTAGAAGCCCTAAGTTTGTGTAGGGGATAGAGATATACCCTTAAACTTAGGTGACTTATTGCATTATTTTCATAAAGATTTAATGCAGTTGTTTGGTTTTAATCGATACAGAGATATAGTAGGTTAAACCAATCAATTGTGGTTAATTTTGTTCAAGAGAGGTAATTAACTAAAATTGAAAAATCTGGTCTAATATTGTAAATGAGTAATTTATTAATTGGCTTGTAGAGAAATTAATTATACGGCAGTTACATTCTTTGAGGGATCGACAATTCAGATTCAACAAGTCTACTTTACTAATTGAACGCGATTCGTGCACTTATGTTTGCACTTTCATAGCGAACAATAATGATCCTAAACTTTAGAATCTGATATTTGTACAATTGCTACTTATGCCATCGATTAGAAGAGAAAAGTAACACAAGCTTATTCCTCTACAATTCTTTTGACTAAATAAAGTAGTTCAAAATCTGAGATGTGCATCCAAATGTGTAAATTTGTTTATGTACTGGATATAATTCAACAAACAACTACATCAAGATAACTAAAGGGTTTTTATTTCTTTGTACATATGTGGTAATTAATTCCAATATCATAGAATTTGCATTTCACTACCATAGCAAGGCTTTGTCGTTTAACACCAGTGAGAGAGAGAGAGAGAGAGAGAGAGATAAAATGTATTTCATTATTAGAAAATTTGCACTCCGTTCGTTTCGAATATATAGGCTGACTTTCCTCATTTTCTTGACCTAATTATATAGTCTTGTTTCTTTATTTAGAATGTTTTACTTTTTTTTCATTTACTAATATCCCCTTATTTGTTTTGCCTAATTATAACAAAATTTTCTCAATTTATGACTGGTTGTCGATAATTAAATAAGGGTAAATTAGGAAAGTTTTTGGCAAAAATTAATTTTTCAATAATATTAAATAAAATTTCTTAATTCGTGTACTATAAATGGAACGGAGAAGTACAATTTATTCTTATTAGATATTTACAATGACACTTCTTAAATAATCTCTCAACAAAGAACACTCCGTTGCACCTCGTTAAAGCCATTGTGTGCTCATCTCTATCATACTACTAGAGGCACTAATATCCTCTTTATAACTGCTATATCCAGTGGAACAACTAGCTTATTTATCAACAATGCTACACACAGAGGGATAAAAAACAAAGTTTGGATCCAGATGTCATGTGTCAACAATTGATAGGACAGTTCAAAAAAAGGGGAAAAAATAAGGAAATAGGTACTGTCCAATCCGAGGATTTAAACCCGGGAGGAGCAAAATGATTCCTTATTTATACGTAGAGACATCTAGCAGGGAATTCAAAACTAAGGATCTTAATGTCCAGAATCTGTCCAGCATTTAACAAGAGTTAAAAAATAAGACATCGATAAAGAAAGAGACAAGTGAGAAGACAGTTAGATGAAATACCCAGAGTAATCTTGATTATTCTGAATTTAATAGTGGATCTCAGTAATTTATGGTCAATAACAGGAAATAATTAGATCTGGTCCTAACGTGAATGTGAGAAACTTATTGAACCGCATAAAATGACTTGCATGTTCAGCATCTGTTAATTCTTTAATTCTTTGTGTTTCATTCATTCCTTTCTACAGTTCATTCTTGCATGGATTTTCCGGGCTTTTGGTGGTCTTGTTCGTCACATAACTGATTCAAACAACCTTTAACTCTATATGATCACTAAAAAAAAGAGTGCACTTCTTAACCTAAGTGGATATATTAGTATAGATTAATGAATGCTCTCTAATATACAATGACTAGTAGTATATCATTTATCACCAATCATTTTATCCATAATGTAGATGTCGACTGACATTAACTCCATTATAGGCGTGAAGGTTACACACCACATAAGATAAAAAATTTATCAAGAAAAGCCTAGAATAGAGGCAGATAATCCTGATCCAACAAAAATGTGGGAAAAGGTGTTGGAAAAAACAGGTTGAGTGGCTAAGTTTGGCACAAAATTTGAGTGAGAACGGATTGGCTATTTTGGAAGTTTAAGATTGATTTGTGTTCTCCTTTGTGAGAACATCGATATCATATATTTACTTGCCAAAAATAATATTTGGGTAAATGAGAAATTGGAGCTCAAAATGTGTCAATTGAAAGGAGTTTATGTTGTTGGACGGAAACCATTTAAGGTTTATCCCATAGGAAAAGTATGAAAACAAATACCACCTTAAAGAGAATTACACTTTGGAATGGTGTGATCATGTGTAGCATAGAGATTCTTTCTACATGCGCGCATAAGGGGGCAAATCGATCCGAAATAAGCTTCAGACATGGAAATTGCCCTCTTAGAAGAGACTATGTTTTGCTAATTTTTTTCCTCCAACCGACCGTTTGAATTTTGAAACTGTCGAAACTCCAATATTCATTGCCATTAGTTTAATGGCATTCATGGTAAAAGAGCATATATAAACAACCCGGTTTCTAACAATTCAACACAGGAAGAAAACCAAGGGAATACAGTATACAATTTCCGCACATATTCACATAACATAGTTTTTGCATAAATTTTCGTACACCACATAGTCTCGTATCTGTCCAAAAGTTGGTTGGTGATACTGTTCAACAAAAATTCTATTGGTTTGAGTAGTATTTGAGGTGCTCAAATTCTACTATTCATCCATTGTATCCTGGAAGATAGATGTCTGACTTAATCTTCGAGTACTTACGGTGAGGGGACGAATCTGTTTTAAAGAAACTTAGCAAGTTGGATTAACTTATTCATACATTCTTTGTAATTTTTTTTATTCCATGAATTGAATTTATAAGCCGGGAATGACATAAAAATTTATTAATACTGTTATTATTTTCACAACCTGGATTAACTTATTCCTATGTTTGTTGTATTTTTCTATTTCATGAATTGAGTTTTAAGTACATGTTTTGAGGTTGACCTAAAGTTACTTGATATTGTTCTTACTTTACTATTATTTTAGCAAGTTGGGTTAACTTGTTCCTATGTTCATTGTATTTTCTATCATAAATTAAGTTAATAATGATATATCTTGAGATCAAGAATTATCTATTATAAATTAGAGGAAAAATAGTGAGGTCAATAGATTTGTGTGTACTTTTTGATATCTAAAGCCCCATATTTATAGAAAATAATTAAGATTGTAAGAAACACAATAGTCATAGCAACTACAACTGAAGGATACAATGATCATTCATTAATTGACATATAATTTACAACACCCCTTCTTAAATTGAATCATTACATAATATCTGCCTCTTTAAAACTTTGTTTGAAAAAATTAGTGGGGCAAAAATATTAAACAAAGGAAAAAAGAATAGAGTTACTTTTGGAGTATTTAATATAAATAATGTATTATTAAAACTTTGTCGGAAAAATTCATTGAGATAAAACCTAAATGAAAGAAAAGTAGTACATTTACTCTCCATAATATTGACCACTAAAATTCTTTGAGTCGATGTATATCTATCTTGTGGACCAATTTCAAGAATGTAAGGTTAATAAAGATGGAAACCACTAAAATTCTCTTATGCCTTATACCTTGATTCGATGAATAAGCGATATATTGAAGAGGTCTCTTCTTTTAATGTCTTCATTTTGAATGTATTCAACTAGTCACATTTTGTACTGATTAATATGATATATTTTTTCTAGGAAACTGTGGTTTATTTTCTTAAATTACCTTGTGGTCTTACTCAGATTTGCAAGTAATTAATAAAATCATATAATTCATCGACTTGTATGGGGAAATGTTCTTTCTACACCATCAACCAATGGATTAATTTTCCATGAGTGAATCTAAAGGAATTTTACTGTAAATGTTCCAAAATCCATTTTTTTCCCTAGCCTGCTATCCTTTGTGTATTCGAACTTTCATTCAATTCGTAGTTACCTTCGTAGATTAGAGTTCAAAGAATTTTTCCCAGATGTGCCAGGTTGAAGAATGTCCTATTCCATTTGAAGAATTACTTGATACCGACGAAGTTTTCTACATAGGTTATTTTACTCTTAACATCATTCTTAAATAGAGTTTGAAGCACATCTCTCAATACATATCTTTTCCTGGTAGGTGCTACTTAGAGGACTACATGCAGGATCAATGATTGTCATCTCTGGGTTGGAGCAATAGGATTAGTTGTATGATCTTCCACCTAATAGAATAGGAGGATTTGCTACATATCTAATTCATGAGGTTGAAGAGTTATATTTCTTAGGTACAAAATAATAGATACAGAGCATACTTGCTATGCTCTTTTAAATTTAGATGTAATAATACTTTACAAATGGTTTTTTTTTTTTTGGTAAAATATTTTGAATTCAATGTTATATTGATTGACACTATCTTTTTACGTTTTTATATTATTTTGAATAAGGTTAAAAATATTATTACAATATAAATAAAAAAATAAAATATATGAAAATAATTTAATTTTTCCCTTTGACTTCTTTCATAATAATCTAGAAATTATGTTATACCCAAGAAAAATTATTTGTAGAGAAAGATAGGTTTAGCCCACAAAGTAATATGTACCATGTTCTCACAAATATTCTTTCCACACAAAATTATTTGTGTAATGTCCCAAAATTTTCGTAGAATAGAATTAAGTTTTGATATTTTAGATTTTAATATTTTGAAAAGTTAGGGACTAAAATGATATATAGCAAATTTTAATTTTATTTGGGTTGAAACGTAGATTTTCACAGAGCAATAATAAGTATATAAATATTGGCTCGTTGGTTAGGTTGTAATTAATCATGCATATTAGGCTCGAGAAAATATTAATTTGGATTAGTGGAGCTTAAGCTATCAATATCGAAAGATATGATGCTAAAATTATTTTTAGTTAAGTTAAATACATGCATTTAGAGTTTAGGGTTGTCACGTGCAGTGGTAATTGACTTTTATAATAATAAAAAAAGGGGGGGATTATATATATGCACATACATATATAAACGGAGAGAGATATAGATATAGATATGTATATATAGCTGTAAATGTATAATAATATCTTCACATGTTTTTTTTTGGGCTTTCATTTAAAAAGTCTAGTTAAACAAAACATTAGTTTAAAAAGTCCACAAACTAAACTTTTTGGGTAAAAGGCCTAAAGATATGGAAAATGAAAAATACAATTTGTAAATGACTAAAATGACCTTACATACAAAAAAGACATTGCTACCCTAATTCCCATTTCAATTCCCATTTGACCCCAATTAAATTCTACCTTCCTTCCATTTGCTCTTCAAAACCGGCTATAGATGTCATTCCAATACAAAAAAGTAGAGTGGATAATATAACGATATTGAAATCGTTCTTGTAATAAAAAAATGACTTCCATATCATTTCAGTATGAAATACACATTGCTTAACTTATTTTGGTAACGATATAAAAGTCGATATGCTTTTCCATAAACGATATATAAGTCGTTCTAGTACAAAAATGCAAACATTCTAAGAATGAGATCGAAGTCATTCCTGAAACTCAAAACGATATAGATGTCCTTCCAATAAAAAAAAGTGCACTAAACAACGTAACAATATTGAAGGCATGACGGGTAGTTATGGACGATCGAACCGTTACTTTTAGCTAGAACGATAAAATTACCTTTTTATATGGAAAGAAATGATATCTATGTCATTATACTTGTAATTTGAATTGAAACGATTTCAAACTCTTCAAATTTGTACTAAAACGATATGAATGCCATTACTTTATTTGTGATTTTGATACATAACAACATCATTATATTTTCAATACAAGTTTGATAACGTTGATATCGTTTTAATTTAAATCACAACTAAAACTAACACATATCGTTTCAGTTAAAATAAAAATGATACTTATATCGTTTCTGCTAAAAATAATGATTCGACCGTCCACGACCACCAGACGTACATCTGACATTTGTAGAATGATCAAAATAGATAATCAAGTAGGTTCGATCTCCCTCAAAAGAAACTATGGGAACATTTTTGCTCTCATGATTGTATACCACATTCGAACTATTTCGACAAAAAATATCTTCGTTTGCTCTTTCTAAGTCATTCGAGTGGCATCAACCCACTTGATGACATCTTTCGATCGTCCTACATATGTTGAAGGCATGACAGATGGTTGTGGACGATCGAATCGTTATTTTTAGCTAGAACGATATAATTATTGCTTTATATGAAAAGAAACAATATCTACATCGTTATACTTGTGATTTGAATTGGAACGATTTCAAACTCGTCAAATTTGTACTAAAACGATGTGAATGTCGCTACTTTATTTGTGATATTGATACATAATGATATCATTATCGTTTCAATACAAGTTTGACGACGTTGATATCATTTTAGCTTAAATCATAACTAAAACTACATACATATCGTTTCAGTTAAAATAAAACGACAATTATATCGTTTATGTTAAAAATGACGATTCGACCGTTCATGACCACCAGACATGCATCTGACATATGTAGGATGATCAAAATAGATAATTAAGTGGGTTCGATCTCCCTCAAAAGAAACTATGAGAACATTTTTGTTTTCATGATTCTATACCAAATTCGAACTATTTCGACAGAAAGTATCTTCGTTTGCTCTTTCTAAGTCATTCGAGTGGTATCAACACACTTGATGACATCTTTCGATCGTCCTACATATGTTGAAGGCATGACAGATGGTTGAGGATGGTTGAATCGTTATTTGTAGCTAGAATGATATAATTATCATTTTATATAAAAAGAAACGATATCTACGTCGTTATACTTGTGATTTGAATTGGAACAATTTCAAACTCATCAAATTTGTACTAAAATGATATGAATGTCGTTACTTTATTTGTGATTTTGATATATAACGATATCATTATCATTTCAATACAAGTTTGACGGCGTTGATATCGTTTTAGCTTAAATCATAACTAAAACTACATACATATCGTTTCAGTTAAAATAAAATGACAATTATATCGTTTATGTTAAAAATAATGATTCGACTGTCCACGACCACCAGACATGCATCTGACATATGTAGGATGATAAAATAGATAATCAAGTGGGTTCGATCTCCCTAAAAAAAACTATGAGACCATTTTTGTTCTCATGATTGTATACCACATTCGAACTATTCCTACAAAAAGTATCTTCGTTTGCTCTTTCTAAATCATTCGAGTGGTATCAACACACTTGATGACATCTTTTGATCATCCTACGTATGTTGAAGGTATGATGGATGGTTGTGGACCGTCGAATCGTTATTTTTAGCTAGAACGATATAATTATCGTTTTATATGAAAGGAAACGATATCTACATCGTTATACTTGTGATTTGAATTGGAACGATTTCAAACTCGTCAAATTTATACTAAAACAATATGAGTGTCGTTACTTTATTTGTGATTTTGATACATAACGATGTCATTATCGTTTCAATACAAGTTTGACGACGTTGATATCGTTTTAGCTAAAATTATGACTAAAACTGCATACATATCGTTTCAGTTAAAATAAAACGACAATTATATCGTTTATGCTAAAAATAACGATTCGACTGTCCACGACCACCAGACATGCATCGAGTATATGTAGGATGATCAAAATAGTTAATCAAGTGGGTTCGATCTCCCTCAAAAGAAACTATGAGAATATTTTTGTTCTCATGATTGTACACCACCTTCAAACTATTCAAATAGAAAGTATTTTTTTTTTTTTTTGCTCTTTTTAAGTCATTCGAGTGGTATCAATCCACTTAATGACATTTTTCGATCGTTCTACGTATGTTGAAGGCAAGACGAATGGTTGTGGACGGTCGAATCGTTATTTTTAGCTAGGACGATTTAATTATCGTTTTATATGAAAATAAATGATATCTATGTCGTTATCATTGTTATTTGAATTGGAATGATTTCAAACTCATTAAATTTGTACTATAACGATTTGGATGTCGTTGTCTTATTTTGAGAGTTTGAAACATAACGATACTATTATCATTTTAGTACAATTTTGATAACATTGATATCGCTTTAGTTTAAATCTTAACTAAAATGATAAATAAAAACGATAATTATAAAAACGATGATTTGATCGTCCACGGTCAATTATTTGTAAATTTCAATTACATTTAATATCGTAGTTATAACATTCTAGTGTAATCACTCCTGAAACGATATGTATGACATTATAATTATGATTGAATAGGAACGATATCATTGTCGTCGAAAATTGTATTGAAATGACATAAACATTGTTTAATTATTCCATAGCGTGCGCTTAAACCTGTTAAACAGTGAAGCAATATGTGTTTGATATCGAAACGTCATATACATCGTTTTTTGTACTTTAGGAACGAGGTCAATGTCGTTATACCAATCAGTTAAGCAGAGCATATTTGATGCTGAAATGATATCGAAGACGTTGTATGTTTTAGGAACGATTTCAATGTCGTTATGCAAATCAGTGAAATAATTCAGCAGCTCATTTCCATTCCACATTTTTATTAAGTTGATAAGTTATATTTTATGATTTTTCAAACTGCAATATTTTGGTGTTGGCTTATTCGAATCGACTTTTTCTCGAGTCGAATAGTTCTTATTAATTACAAGCTTTAAAATGAGTACACTATCGATATACTGCATCGCTATTTATCAAAATCTATCTAAATAAGATATAAATTTAAAAAATATTTTTTTGTCCATTTTTTTCCAAAAATATAACGGTAAAATTTAATTTAAAAAATTTCGTGTGTTATAATAGGTATCTAATGAATAAATGACTCAGTAATTATTTTCGACTAGTTGCTAAGTTGTGGATAATGTTAAAACTTTGGGTGCACTGGAGATCAATTACGAAAAAGAGATGGCCATAATCTTAAAAAGAAGGGTTCGAATTCTAAGGAGAAGATGATTTTGAAGAGGAAGATTTTTTTAATTTAAAGGAAGAGAATGATGTGTGTGTTAGAACATGAATGCATAGTTATTAGAGCCAACCCGATTATCGACTCAAAAAAATCACCGGGTCAATGGTTTAATCGGTAGGTTATTGTTAAATTTTAATTTTAATTAAAAATTTTTTTGAAGTGAAAATAAAATAAGTTTTTGAAATGTAATATATATATATATATATATATATATCTTTTTTTTTTTTTTTTTTTTCAAAAAAAAAAAAAGAATAATATTTT
>NW_019263103.1:195426-252317 GCF_002742605.1 Olea europaea var. sylvestris
AGTCTCAGCCTTGCTGGCAGCCGCAGTGTGAGGGTTTGATTCCTGAGATATGAAATTGGATTCTTTGTCGGCACCAGTATACGGGTAAGCTCTTGTTCCCTGGCTTGCTAGAGCACATCCCGCGATTTACCTCCCTCACGATGCTCCAGGGGCAGGGCGGTGAGGGCCCTTAATGTTGGGTTTCAACCTTTTAAATTAATGGTGGGTCCCATGTATTTAATGATTTACCAATTAAATGATGTACCATGTCACCGGTGCTTAACATAAGCTAACCATCATTGCTTAGGAAATCATTCCTGTATATATATATGTGTGTGTGTGTGTGTATTTATAAAAATGGTAAGAATGTGTATATTTTGGAAGATCACTAAAGATTTGAAAAATTTTTTTTTTAGTTCTTGAAAATTTCAACATGACTTCTATCTTGTTATGGTACATTTAAATTTTGAAGTTCACAAAATTTTCCTTGAGTTGTGTGTGTGTGTACATATATATTTGTTGTCCATTGACCATATGCGAAATTCTATAGAGATTTATAGACAACTTTATGTATGTACACGAGTGGGATTCATGATGAAAACTATTAAATTAAACATGGTTATATGTGAATTATCCATTTTCTTAAAGCAAGTATAAGGTGTAGAGATTATTGGCACACGACCACCAATCTACTACCCTCCAACAGCCCTAAGGTATGTAATTGGTGAGGAAATGAAGTATTAAATTCAAATTTTAATGTAACTTTACATCTTGTATTGCGTACTCTTAAGTTTCATGACATGTACAATTCTTCCTTTTGATATTATATATATCATGTAAAGGTTGATTTTAATTCCTCATGTAAATGTATAGCCGAGCATGGAATGCTCTATATCACCATTACAAAAACTTAAGCATAATATGTTAGGCTTGGAACTAGTATGTAACGGATGACTTACTATTAAATTCCTTTAGGAAATGGCACCACCACCTACCTACACGAATTTAGTGCATGAATTACAGTGAGCCGTCCAAGAATTGAGTAGACAGAGCCAAGCACCACCACCACAGAATGTACTACCACAACAAAATGAACCTCCATTTATTCTTGGAGCTGTCTTAGTGATTGAGCAGATTCGTAGGTACAAGACTCCAACTTTCGACGGTGGTTCCGATCCACTAGCTGTTAAAGAGTGGGTTAGAGGTCTGAAACGCATCTTTCGACACATTACTTGTACGGATGCACATAAGGTACTATGCACAAAATTCATGCTGGTTAGAGCAGCTGGTCACTAGCCAGAATCGATGTCACGCACTAAAATAGAAAAGCAACAGCATAACTTAACTTGGGAGCAGTTTAAGGATGAGGTGATAGCAAAGTACTTTCCACAAGTTTCTTGTAACTCAGACAAGGAAACATGTAACTTACTGATTACGAGAGGCAATTCGAGCAGCTCTCAAGGTATGTCCCGCACATGGTGGATACAAAAGTTGAGAAGACTAGAATGTTCGAAAATGGACTACGCCCGGATATCATCGTGATCATTATGTCCCATCGTTTCACTTCATATCGTGAAATGTTAGAGAGGGCTCATGCCATTTCATATAAGAGAACTACATTTGAACAATATGCCCAATAGAACAAGGAGTCGTTAGGGAAAAGAAAGTGGAGTGATCAAAGCAAGAACAAACATAAATGGCAGAATAAGAGACCAATACAGGAGTTCATACCGAGGAGACAAGTGGGAGTGTTATACCTTGTCCTAAGTGTAACAACATTCATAGAGGTGAATGCTTATTCAGGAAGAACATGTGTTTTCGATGTGGTAAGTCAGGACATATTCCTTTGCACTGTATAAAGCCTCCATGAAAGAAAGATGATGACCAAGATAAAAACCCAAAATGGAAGACCCAAGTTTTTGCATTGAATCAGAATGAGGTGGAGCAGGATCCAAACGTGATAGCAGGTATTTTATTATCATTTTTTTACATAACTACTTATGTTCTCTTTACTTAGGACTATACATTATTTTATCTTTGCCCTTTGGTCGCTATGCCTATACACATTGTTTTATCTCTACCCCTTAGTCACTACGCCCAACACTATAATTACGAAAATAGGTATTCTGTTATTCTCTGATATACCTCTTTACGTACTTTTGGACTCTAGTTTACAAATTCGTTTATCTCTACATCCTTCATCATTAGGTCTAACTTTGCATGTGTGAGAACGAATAATGAATTAGAGGTTAGCATCCATTCAGGAAGAACTCTTTGCCCAAATCAGATGACTAAGGCTATGAAGTTAGAGATTGAAGAGAAAATATTCGAGGCGAACTTATACTTTTTGAAGATAAAAGATTTCGATGTTATTTTAGGCACCGATTGGTTGGGACATAATCATGCGACCATTCAATGTCATGAGGAAAAAGTGTTATTTCATAGACCGAGAGAGGAAAAGCTCTGTTTCTTTGGAGCAAGTTTCAAATCCCTACATCCACTTGTATTGATTTTACAAGTGAAGAAAATGTTGAGAAAGTAGTCATGCCAGGGATTCTTAGTTATTATCATCGATTCCCAACATGCAAAAATTACTGTTAATGATATTAACATTGTATGAAACTTTGCAAACGTATTTCCAGAAGATTTACCAAGCATTCCACGAGATAGGCAAGTGAAGTTTACAATTGATTTAGTTCTTGGAGCATCACAAGTAGCTAAGGCCCCGTACCGAATGGCACCGAAAGAAATTCAAGGATTGAAGTTGCAATTAGAAGAGTTTCTGGAGAAAGGTTTCATTTGATCGAGTGTATCTCCTTCGAGTGCTCTTGTACTTTTTGTAAAGAAGAAGGATGAGAGTATGAGAATGTGTATTGACTACCAGGAATTGAACCATCTGACATCAAAAATAAATATCCGCTACCAAGAATAGAAGATTTATTCGGCCAATTAAGGAGTGCAATAGTGTTTTCAAAGATCCACTTGAGGTTGGGGTATCATCAACTGAAAATCAGGAAAAGCGATATACCCAAAACTGCTTTTCAAGACTTGTTATGTACACTGCGAATTCATTGTCATACCTTTTGGTTTAACCAACACTCCAGCCATATTTGTGGATCTCATGAACAGAGTGTTCCATTAGTATTTAGACCAGTTCGTTATAGTATTTATTGACGACATATTTGTCTACTCAAAGAATAAGAAGCAACATGATGAACAACTCTGGATAGTACTCGAAACATTGAGAAAGGAGAAATTATATGCCAAATTCAAGAAGTGCAAATTTTGGCTTGATCGTGTAGATTTTCTAGATCATGTGGTTAAATTCCAAAGAATCGAAGTAGATCCTATTAAAGTAGAAGTAGTAAAAAATTAGCCAAGGCCAACCAATGTGGGTGAAGTCCACGGTTTCTTAGGATTGGTGGCAATTAAAGAAGATTCATTGAAGGCTTCTCAAAAATAGCAGGGCCGATGACTCAGTTGACAAGAAAGGGTGTGAAGTTTCAGTGGACGGAAAAATGTAAAAAATGTTTTCAAGAACTTAAGCAAAGACTAGTTTCGGCTCCTGTATTGACGATACCTGAAAGTTCAGATGGATTTGTAATTTACAGCGATGCTTCCAAGCAGGGTTTGGGTTGTGTACTGATGCAACATGGAAAAATGGTTACTTATGCCTCGAGACAGTTGAAGCAATATGAATAGAACTATCCAATGCACGACTTGGAGTTTGTAGCGGTAGTTCACGCCTTAAAGATATGATGTCATTATCTCTATGGTGGGAAGTGTGAAATCTATATAGATCGTAAGAGTCTCAAATATTTTTTCAAAGAGAAGGAACTGAATATGAGACAGAGGAGATGGTTAGAGCTAGTGAAATATTACGACTATACAATTCATTACCATCCGGGTAAGGCCAATGTAGTGGCGGATACCTTAAGTAGGAAGACAAGATCGCAGGTAGCTATTTTATCCACAGTGCAGGAACACTTGATAAGGGACTTTGAGAAAATGAGATTGGAGGTTATCATGCCACCGACTCAGACTACAGCGAGAATAAGAGCGTTTATGATTCAACCTACACTTCGGGATCGAATCAAAGAGGTACAAGATAAGGATCCATTTTTACAAAAGATAAAGGCCGAGATTGTTACGAATAAATGTATAGGGTTTGAAGTATCTATAGATAACGTGCTGACTTTTAAAGGAAGAATGGATGTACCTAAGGATGAAAGTATAAGAAACGAGATATTGGAAGAGGCTCAATCTACCCCTTATTTTGCACATCCAGGTGGTACGAAAATTTATCTAGATCTTCGAGATATATTTTGGTGGAGAAACATGAAAAGGGGAGTTGGTTTGTTCGTCGAGAAATGTATTGTTTGTCAACAAGTCAAGACAGAACATCAAAGGCCGTTAGGACTGTTGAAACCATTAGATATTCAAGAATGGAAATGGGAACACATAACGATGGACTTTGTGGTACGCCTTTCGAGGTCAGAAAATGTCACAATGCTGTCTGGATAGTGGTTGATCGTTTGATGAAGTCAGCCCATTTTTTGCCAATCAAAATAAATTTCAACATGAAACAACTCGCACAATTATACACCAAAGAAATAGTCAGATTGCATGGAGTTCCAGTCACCATTGTTTCAGATAGAGACCCGAGGTTCACATCTAAATTTTGGAAAACTTTGTAGGCAGTCATGGGGATGAAACTAAAGTTTAGTACTGCTTATCATCCTCAGACGGATGGACAATCAGAAAAAACCTTCCAAAACTTTGGAAGATATGTTAAGGGCATGTGTTTTGGATCTTAGCGGTAGTTCGGAACACACCTGCCTTTAGTGGAGTTTGCTTATGACACACCTCATCCCGTCTAACACTACTGGACTCGAATGTTGCATGCGCCAATGATAGATACCAACTAAAAGTCGGACCTACCATCAAGGCTACTAGTACAATATATCACTTTTTATTCATTATTTTTTTAACAAAATTTCGGCATTATCTCCCCTATAAACATGACTAACCAACTTGTGATTAATTACACACAAAAATCCCAAACTGTAACACAACACAATAAAGATAAGTCGAAATTTCAACTTTTACCCAGAAATAATATGAAATATACATGTAGATACAAAATACATAGTGAGCCCCCTAACCATTTACAAGTGATGCAAAATCACATTTAGACATGAACATGCGTCCCAAAATACTGACTACATGCTCTATGAAGTGAATCATACCAACAACCTCTGTCATGTGGCCCTAACACCAAAATCAAGGCTCAACTTCAAAAGATGCCTAGAAACTCAACTGCTACGTAATAAGAAAAATGTAGAAAAATATATGAGTTGATAGCTCAGTGAATGGAGAAGTTCAAAAATAAATATACTTTTTCTATTTTACATTTTTATCGAAAATCGAATTCATATCATTAAATAATTCACAAGATAATATTATATAATTATAGCCAAAACGTGAGACATTCACATAACGTTGTAAAATATCATCTCAAAGTCAAGCTATAAACGTCAACTGATAATTGTACTATAATCTCATCATATCAAATATACTGAAGAATCCACTGAAAATGTACCCTCTGACTGAAATCTGTAATCTATCCCTCGAGCTAAGAAATTTTGCCACAGGCCTTTGGCCCCCTCTGTTAACGAAAAGTCAGTCTCAAGACCTCTGGCAATCAATTCTAGAACACTGCTAAAGCCCCTTTGTGAACTATAAATACAGGTCGAAACCAATGTCAGGGCAAGACCCCTCCATGTAGGATAGAACACAGTCAAAGCCCCTCTGTAAACTAGAAGAAGTATATAATCATGGGTACTTTTTCTGGCTGATCTCAATATTAAATATCTCACATACCAAACAAATCTCAATATCACATATCTCACATACCAAATCACAAATGTGCCATAAATAATCATTGAGATTCCACATGTATCATAATAAAAGAGATTTCTATAATAATCATATAATCGAACACATAATTGCACATGCTTTAATAATATACTTAATTTATAACTACTTTAAAAATATCTATATTTTTTCACTCATGGAACTATGTATGCCAATATCAATTCTGTTGGTAAGCTGTCCTGATGTCCGTATCGCCTCTTGAAATACGATATATTTTTTAAATTATCAGTTAACTATTTTAAGTAATCTCAATAATTAAATAGGCGATACCCAAATTTAATCATTGCACATTTAGTCGACTTCTAAAGTCTCTTTAATCACTAAAATTAGTTTATCTTTCATTTAACTCAATTTCATAACTTATTATATTTAACCCCTCCAATAAAATTGAATTTAACCTAAGAACCCAACAACTATAAAATTAAACATAACCTTTCAATAAGTAACTTTTTACTTACCTTTAACTTTGAAGAATTCAAGCCTAATAATAGAAGAATTTATTTTCTAACATGTTGGCGAAATTTTCTATTTTTTTCTTTCTTCTTCATCTTCCCTTTCTTTTTTTCTTCCTCTTTTCTCTTCCATTTTCTCTCTGGTTCGTTTTCTTTTTGGGTGTGTATTGTGTGTGTTTTTATGTGACAATGGATTTGGATTGTATAGATGTACACACACACAGACACAAAAATGGGAATGGATTTATTTTGGGCATAGGTGGATTTATATAAATTAATTCACCGAACCGCCATTTTCTTTTTCTTTTTCTTTTTCTTTTTAATTTTTTTTTAAATTAAGGTATTACATCTTACAACAATAGTTTTCAAGCCACTATAGGCAGGGCTCCATATGAAGCTCTTCATGGTAGGAAGTGCAGATCCCCTAGCCATTGGGACAAGGTCGGAGAGAATATAATTTTGGGTCCAAAAATAATTGAACGAACAGTTGAGGCAGTTGACAAGATTAGAGCCAGAATGAAAATTGCACAGGACCAACAAAAAAGTTATGCCAATGGTTGAAGAAAGAATTTGGAATTTGGTGTGGGTGACAAAAATTTTCTTAAAGTAGCACCCATAAAGGGTGCATTGAGATTTGGTAAGAAAGGGAAGTTGAGACCGCCATTTATTGGACCTTTTAAAATTCTTGAAAGAATTGGTGCTTTGGCTTACCGACTTGCCTTACCACCTGAACTTGTAGCACTGACGTATTCGATGTTTCGATGCTTAGAAAATATGTTCATGATCTCAATCATGTGGCGAGTTATCAGACATTGGAGGTACAAAAAGACTTATCGTACAATGAAATCCTAACGATGATTTTGGATAGAAAGGTACATCAACTCAGAAATAGAGAAGTTCCCTTGGTCAAGGTCCAATGGCGAAATCATGGACTCGATGAGTCAACTTGGGAGAAGGAAGAGGAGCTTAGAATCAAGAAATAAGAACTCTTCGATTAGTTGAGTTAAATTTTCAAGGACAAAAATATTTTAAGGAGTGGAGATTGTAATATCCCAAAATTTTCGTAGAATAGAATTAAATTTAGTTAGGGACTAAAATGATATATAACAAGTTTCAATTTCATTTGGATTAAAATGTAGATTTTGACGGAACAATAATAAGTATATGAATATTGGGCTCGTTGGATAGGTCGTAAGTAATCGTACATATTAGGCTCAAGAAAATGTTAATTTGAATTAGTGGAGCTTAATTTATCGATGTCGAAAGATATGGTGCTAAAATTATTTTTAATTAAGTTAAATACATGCATTTAGAGTTTAGGGGTGTCACATGTAGTGGTAATTGACTTTTATAATAATAAGCAAAAATGGGGGTTATATATATATGAGAGAGAGAGAGGGGGGGAGGTGGGAGAGAGAGATAGATATAGATATAGAAAGGTATATATAGTTATAAATGTACAATCAATATCTTCACATGTTTTTTCCCCTTCTCCATTGAGTTTCTCTCTCTCATCCACTCACAAAACTAACCACCTATAGGAAACCTACATACACCCACTTGCCATGATTCCCACTTACTCAAATAATAGGAGAAACTACATTAACTCCCTTGTTTTTATCTCTCATCACTCAGGTTATATTCATTATAACTTCTCCCAACATATATTCATTACTCATTATTTCTATATTTTCAGTGCACACAAACAAGAAAAGACTTTACAGAAACATTTATAGTACATTCTTCTTATCTCAATATTCTTCATTGGTTGAAACGCATTTGAAAGTTAAGGTAGAATGTGAGGTACAAGTGGTTTGTCCAGTTTAATTTTTGTTATTTCATATTGATAAATATTTTGTTAATGAAATGATATGACGTATATGATCATCCGATACAAATAATATGATATGATGTGAGCTCTTACCAGTTATAAAGATATGATATGAAGGTATGATTTATTTTGATATATGAAGGATAAATGTCATTAGGGATTGTTCTAATATTCGTATCCTATTGAGTATTCCCCATACTCACCCATTTTTCCCACCTTAAAGGTTAGTACGGGCCGTCTCGGAGTGCGGTGATTCGATGGTGTGGTCGTGCTTCGTTTCATGGGGCAAACTCATGGAATAAAATTCTAATTTAGCACATAACTTTGATTATTTTTAATTTAGTTGCCATAGACATTTATTTACAATTAAATTATTGTGCATGTTTATTTTTATATGGACATGTTTAAAGTTGCACTTTTGAATTAAATTGTTTTACCTAAGTATTATTTTATATTAGTGGAAACAAAATTTTATATACAATCTAGATATTATATGTTAATTACATTTTATTTAAGGGATAACATTATTATATATCCATTCATTCTTTTTTTTGAAACATTTGGTAGGGACTTAAATTTTATAAAAAAAATTCGGGGCGCTGCAGTTTGTAGGGAAAAATACAATTTAGCCCACAACGTAATTTGTAGGGAAAAGTGATACATTTCGTAGGCAAAATTAACTTTAGCAAATGAATGACTTTGTTGGGGGATAACTTTCACGACAAAATGTATTTGTCTCCAAAGAGTTTCTAGGGAAAAATGTTGCTGACAAATTTCAAAAAATTGTCGTCTTTTACTTATCCCCTCGATGTTTGCCCCACAAATATGCCTACAAAATAAATTTTGTTAGGAAAATTTTTATCCTAAAAATTCTTACCTCTTAGTGTAGTCCAATACATTAGTTGCTCAAAAAATGTTTTCAGATATTGCCCCCCTTAAAACTTTCAGCTCAGAAAATAATCCCAACCCATCAATATCAAGAATCATATTATGCTTCAAGTAATTTTCATAGTTAATGCAAAATACTTCAAACTATCATCATCAATAGATTTAAGTTTTTTCAAATCTATTTTGAAGTGGTGATAGAGCTTGATCCACTATATATATGAAATAATTGACTTTAAAAAAATTCTTCAGATTTTTGTGTTATCTCTTCTGAAGAAATCTCATCAGACTGTCTTATTCTATGTACAACCCATTTTTCACGAATTATCTGTTCAATTTCTAATTGACTTGCAATACATCATGGAATTTTGAAGAACGCTTTTGATGACTTGCTTAGTTTGTCTGTTTTGATTTTGTTCCATTCTTCATTGCTTCTACAAATTTTAGCATTGCCCCTTCCAATATGATATGACTTGCCTATCTCATCCGATTCAAATTCAACTGGGTAGACTTCTTCCTCCTCTTCGGACTTAATTGCAAATTGAATGATAGTGTAATCAATGAAGTCGACATAATGTGGGTTAACATCTTTTTCATTAATTGCCTCCCCTTCTTTTTGTTCATTTGTAATTGAAGTTTCATCGTCTTTGTTCTCGTCTTTCACAATTGATATCTCCTCGAGTTGAATGGCTGGTTTACAATCTATATCCACGGGCAATGAAAACTCTTTTCCTACAAATTTTTTGAGTGGATTATACCCCCACATTTTAAATTCATACTAGAATACGACATCCCCTACACAGAGTTTGTTTTTCATCCAACTTGGCAAGATCAGTATAATATTTTACAAGTGCCTCTTTGTTCAACATGTACGAACCAGATCCCACAAGAGTGTCAGAAGGGATACACTCGCCCACAGGTATGTAGCATTCAAAAAATGTGTCAATTGGTAGTCGTCGACATCTTAAATATTGTTTAAACCGTAGGAGCTTGCGCTCATAGGGATCAACGCATGTATTCAAGTAGTAGCCAGTATAATGCACCCCATAGCAAAGTTCATAATAAATGTCTTCTTCCTTATAGTTCATATCAAGATTACTTATCGCAAAAATCCCTTTACTATACCAATGTTAGAATCCTAGATGCACTACTGAATGGCACTTGAAAAGAATACCAAACAAGAGAAATTAGGGTGGGAATCCAAATTCAACAAAAAAAAAATAAAATAATAACAATAATAATTGAATCTAATATAAACTACTAAACTACAATTAAATCTATTATTTCTTGGCAATGGTGCCAAAAACTTATTCACATGAAACCCGCAAGTGTACAGGATCGTTGACAAGTAATAATAAAGTGAGTTATGAGTTATCGTCCCACGAGGAATAATGTTGAATTTTAGTTCACTAATTTCTATTAAATTCGATATTCGTGACACAAATGATATGATTTTGTTGTTATTTAAACTAATTATAAACTAAGGAAGCACTAAAAAATGTTTTATCAAATATGTGAATGTTTGTATTGGAATTGTGAATTCCCCTATTGCCATTTATTTTAATTCTTTATTTGTAATATAGTCAATTTCATGCTTGTGAAATCAATAACACTAATGTATTTAATTCTCTTTTCCAAGACAAATGAAGTCTATTTTAATCACGATCCGCTCCGATCCTATTCCTAATCCGAATTCATATGACCAAAATGCATTAAATTATAGGTTATCTATGTGATTGCATATGTGATAAAGATCATTCCTAATTCTATCTACATATATTAATTTTGCCGCATTTTAAACTTATTGTGAGTTTCTCAACACTACAACAAGTAAATAATTATTCAATTGGTTGCCAATCAATTAAATTAGACAACGAGTATGTAAAATCAATCAAGAAAATCAAGAAATAACTTCAATAATAGTCTTAAATCAAAACAAATATACAATAAGATTCATCATTCATCAAAGAAAAATATAAAATTACGAGAAGAGTAATAGAAAAATATCACTCGGGGGTCATGAAAGAATACAAAAGATGTTGATATTCAAGTCCAAAGTTGAATTCTTCAAAATCTTGATGTAATTGAACTTCAATTCCTTGTACGGCTTGATCTCCTCTCTCGGAATATAGTAATTGACCCCTTGTTCTTGATGAATTTGATAAAACTATTGTGTATGAAGAGTAAGAGAGAGACCCTTTTCATTTCTGCCCATGTCTTCTATTTTATATGATCAATTGGTTAAAATTCATGTCCAAATTGCTTTCCAAAAGAATTTCAATCAAATAAGAAAAGTTACCTTTGCACGTGCATGATTTTTGTCTCTACACAGTTTTCAATATTTTGGTCATTACTTTCTTTTCCGGTGTTCGATTGAGGTGATTCAAAGTGCTTTCAAAAGCTAATTCAAAGAGCTGCAATTATTCCATTACAATTTTTCCAATTTGAAAGTTTTCTATCCAAACAATGGGTCTCAATTTGAGACTAATAATTCGGAACATAACTTCTTCAGCTGGAAATTAATTTGTGAAAATGCTTCAACTCTATTTCATTCCTTTGGCCTCCAGTTGCATCCAATTGATGTCATATGATCTTCAATCATCATTTTGTGGTCCAAATCAACTATTTGATTTTTACATTTTGATTCCCAAACTTTGGAATTCCTTTGTTTTCACATGTTTTTTGTTCATTTCTTCCAAATCTATCGATGTGGATTGATTACAACCTAACAAACATAATTAACACAAAATTAGGTCATAACTCATTCAAATCACTAACAAATATCCTAATTCAATGGACATGAGTTGATGAGGACATCGTCTATTTTGGGCTTCTACTTGGATGTTATTTATTTTATGCTTTATTAGTTTAATTAAGCTATATTTATGGTCTGGCTCAAGGCCCTCTTATGCTTTAGGTTAGCTCTTTTTCTCCTATGTAAATGAATGTGTACTGTAATTGGAGGAACAATGATGAAATGAAATGAATGATATGCCTAATGAATAAGTTTTCTTCTTTCCACTCTCCATGAGTTCTTCTTCTCTATCCTTTGGTACTGTTGCTCTATTTCTTCTCCTCCCCTTCTGGATTCTTTCCCCTTCTTGCCTCTTCCTCCCAAATCTATCCTACATCATATCACCTCTCATGGGAAAATGATCCCACAAAGAAAAGAATTGTATAGTACGAAATAACAAAATTGTTTACTAAATCATTGAATAATTTGCTGGAAAATTCAAAGCATTGAGAACATGATTAAAATCCAAACATATAATCATAACAAACAAGAATCTCAAATAAAAAAAATAAATGATCCCAAATAGGTTACATTGTTCGCCCTAAAATTAGATTTAACTACTCACAGTAATAAAAGAAGAAGAAGAAGAAGTTATTATGAAAGACATCACAGGGTTTTGAATAAGAATATAGAATAAGAAATCGATCTTGTGCCAAGATCTTCTTTCTCTTTCAAATTATGCTTCAAAACTTGGATTGCCTGATGTTTTTCTCTCTTGAATTCGGCTTTCAAATCTCCAATGTTTTTAAGGTGTTTTTATGCATAGAAGAGGCTCCCCCATGTTTATGGGATGCTTTGGTACTTATAATGCTCCAATATTATATATATATATATATGAATTTGAATAGTTAATTGTTCCAATGGTCACTAAATTTATGAATATATTTTCGATTGCTCACTGAAATTTAAAACGTTGAGTTTTGACCACTAAACTTTGTCGACCTATGGTTGATTATGACCTTGAAGTTCAATATCAATCCAAGTTAAGTTTTAGTCGTATAATGAAACTTGGGATTTGGCCAAACTTTTGTACTAATGCGACTGCATAGTTATAAGTTTTTCCCGTCGGATAGTTTTCAGTATTTTAGTCATATCTTTCCCTTCTGATATTTGATTGAGATGATTCAAAGTGAGTTGGAAAGATAACTAAGAGAGCTACAATTCTTTAGAAATAGCACTTACCACATGACCTGTAGGCAGTCCTTGAAGAGTGTAGGACAAAAGAAACCACAATGAAGCACCTTTGCTGTTGTTTAAGTGGGGCCAAAATGTCCTCCATAAGTTGAAGCATGAACCCATGAAAGGATCGATTTCATCTCATCCTCTAGCACACACCTTCTAATGATCTGGTCTGCCCCTCTTCTATATAAATTTGGTTCATCTCAGTAATAGAACTTCGCTTCAAGAAGTAGCTTCTTCTACTGCTGATAGGTGAGATCTGGATCTGGATAGCCACTAGCTAAGTAATTGACAATGTCTGCATACCACGAAGCCTTCTCTATTTGTAATAAATGTTCATCTGGAAAGACCTCATTAATATCCATGTCATCTGAATCCCACACTTGCTCTATCTTTGATAAGTGATCCGTGACCTAATTTTTTGTTTGTTTTTTTCAAGAATCTCGATGTCAAATTCTTACAGCAACAGAACCCATTGAATCAGCCTTGGTTTCGCATCCTTCTTCTCAAACAAATATTTCAATGCCGCATGGTCTACATAGACTATCACCTTGGACCCAATCAAATAAGAATGGAATTTGCCAAAAGCAAACACCACTGTGAGCATTTCCTTTTTCAATTGTTACATAGTTGACCTGAGTATCTATCAGTGTTTTGCTGGCATAGTAGATAACATGAAATACCTTACTTTGCGTTGCCCAAGCACTGTCCCCACTGCAAAATCACTGGCGTTACACATGAGCTCAATAGGCAGTTCCCAATCTGGTGCCACTATTACAGGTGCTGATGTCAATTTTTCCTTCAAAGTGTTAAAGGCTTTCAAACACTCATCAAAAAAATAAAACAGTACATCTTTCTCCAGCATGTTACACAGCATTTTTTTAATCTTTGCAAAGTCATGAATAAATCTTCTATAAACTCCTGCATGTCCTAGAAAACTCCTGATGCCCTTTACTAAATTAGGTGGCTGTAATTTCTCAAACATCTATATTTTGGCTTTGTCCACCTCGATGCCCTGTGGAAAAAATCTATGTCCCAGTACTATTTCCTCATTTACCATGAAATGGCACTTTTCCCAATTTAGCACGAGGTTCTTCTCTTCACATCTTTGCAATACAAGAGCCAATCGATTTAAGCAGTCATCAAATGAATCTCCAAACACAGAAAAATCATCCATGAAAACCTCAATGTACTTTTCTGCCATGTCAGAGAAGATGGCCATCATGCACCGTTGAAAGGTTGCCGGTGCATTGTATAGACCAAAAGGCATCCTTCTAAATCCAAAAGTTCCATAGGGGCATGTGAAGGTTGTTTTCTCATGGTTTTCTGGAGCAATAACTATTTGATTATACCCGGAATATCCGTCCAAAAAGCAGTAATGAGAATGACCTGCCAACCTCTCCAACATCTGATCAATGAATTGCTATGGAAAATGGTCATTTCTGGTTACATTGTTTAGCTTCCTGTAATCTATACATACTCTCCACCTTGTCACTAATCGTGTTGGTATCAGCTCATTATTCTCATTTTTCTCCACTGTGATTCCAACCTTTTTAAGCACAACATGCATTGGACTCATCCATGAACTATCAGATATGGGATAAATTATTCTTGTATCCAGCAATTTCAGCACTTCTTTTTGCACTACTTCTTTCAAGGTTGGGTTTAACATGCGTTGTCCTTCCACTAATGGCTTTGACTCGTCCTCCATTAAAATCTTAAACATGCAAAGAGTTGGACTAATCTCTCTGATGTTAGCTATTGTCCATCCAATTGTCGTTTTGTGCTGCTTGAGTACCTCCAACAATTTATTCTCCTCTTCCCTTGTCATGTCATTCGCAATGGTTACTGGTAGTTCTGTAGATTCTCCCAAATATGCATAATGGAGATGTGAAGGTAAAAGCTTTAGTTCAAGAGTGGTTGCCTTTTTCCTCTGAAAGTACTGGGGTGAGGGTTGTCACCAAGAGATTCATATTGTCAATGTCTTCTTCATATTGGTTGCTTGACTAAGTTGATAACACATTTATGTTTTCCTACATTTGTTGCTTCCGATTGCACAAATTCTGCCTCACAAAGATTTGTGTGATGCTCTGTCTCAAATGTATCTACCACAAGCTCTTCACGAACATCTACTTGACAGAAAGTGTCAGAAGTGAATGGATGTTTCATTGCCTTGAACACGTTGAATATGACTTGCTCATTGTCCACCCGCAGAATCATCTTTCCATCATAAACATAAATCAGTGCTCTTTCAATAGCCAAGAAGGGTCTTCCTAAGATCAGAGGAATCTTTGAGTCCTCCTCCATGTCCAAGATAATGAAGTCAGCCAAAAAAATAGATTTGTCAACTTTTACTAACACATCTTCAATAATTCCTTTTGGTCGTTTGATCAATCTGTCAGCTAGTTACAAAGAGATGGTTGTAGGTTTTGCTTCTCCTAATCCAAGAGGCCTGTAAACAGAGAGAGACATCAAATTAACATTGGCACTTAAGTCACATAAAGAATGTTCAAAGAAATAAGATCCAATTGTGCAAGGTTTAGTGAAACTCCCTGGGTCTTCTAGTTTATGAGGTAGCTTTCTCAATATAATTGCACTGCACTCCTCGTTCAAGTAAACTATCTCATGTTCTTCTAGCTTTCTTTTGTTAGATAGGATCTTTTTCAAGAATTTTGCATAGCTGGGCATTTGGGCAATTGCATCTGCAAATGGAATATTGATGGGCAATTTCTTGAAAATCTTTATAAACTTGGCAAACTGATTGTCCAACTTCTTTCTTTGTTACCTTCGAGGTAAGGGAATTGGCGGCACATAAGCTTTCACAGGACTAGGTGCTCTCAATGCATGTGTTTCTTTCCTTCCGTCCTCTTTATCAGTTGGTTGTTCAGACTCTGTTTCTATCCCCGTCTCTTTACCCATTATTTCTTTGTCTTTACGCTTTGGTATCTTCACATGTATCTCTAGAAGTTGCATCCCCCTTCTGGTTGTAATGACTTGCACTTGCTCTTTTGGATTGACGATTGTCTTGCCTGACTAGGTTCCTAGTGGGCGTTCTGTAAGCTATTGAGCTATCTGACCAATTTGTACTTCCAACTTCTTGATTGATGTTTGTTGATTCTAAAAGTTAGTGTCAATCTGCTGAAACACCTTGTCTATCTTCTGTATGTACTGGTTGAACATCTCTCCCAAAGTTGTTTTTTCTCCTGTTGGGCATTGTTTAAACTGTTCCCTTGCTGATTACCCGACCATCTAAAGTTTGGCTGTTGTCTCCATCCTAGGTTGTATGTTTGAGCAAATGGATTAAAATTTTGAGACCTATTCTAAATGAAGTTGACATATTCCTCTGGAAAGCCCATAGATGTACAATTTTCTGTTAGATGATTAGCCTCGCATTTCTCGTATGATGGACCAGATGGCACTGCATGTGCTCCTTTTGTTTGTGATTTCACTAATAACGCTGCCTGTTTTGTCAATGCTGCTATTTGGGCATTGGTGGCTGCTGTGCTGTCTAACTTATACATTCCACCTATCTTCAGTGGCGCCACTCTCTCTAATGAGAACATTGAATGTGTATGGGCAATAAATTCAAACAGTTTCATGGTTTCCTGCACAGATTTTCCTATAATTGATCCACTAGCTGAGGCATCTACTTGAGATTTTGACAGTGGTGTAAGTCCAGTATAGAAGTATTGCACTTGATTACCTTTAGTAATTCCATGGTCTCGGTATTTTCTCAACATTTCATTAAACCTATTCCATGTCTCATGATAACTTTCTCCCTCTTTCTGTTGAAAGATTTAAATCTCCAACCTGATTTTAGATACTCTCGTCGATGGGACATCTAACCACTCCAATGTAGTATCTCTCAATGTAAATGGAAATAGTCGTAGTTTTATGGCATCTTCATTGACCTCCAGAGCATGGGAATTTTGACAGTTTCTAAGAAATCTGGAGATATGTGTGTTCGGATCCTCATAAGGTAACCCGTAGAATTACGGGGTGTTGCTCATCAAGTTGATCCAATCTGGCCTGATCTGAAAATTATTCATCCCAAAATCTGGATATACCATACTGAAGAGCATGGGTGCTACTATAGGTGTCAGGAACAGTGATACTGGCAAATCTCTTTCATTAACTTTCCTTTTGCTCTTGCTGTTGATCTGTTGTGGCCATTTGTCCAGTTAGCTATATAGGGATAGGGTTGTTTAGATTGTCAACCATGTGATGTTGCTATTTTTGTTTATGTTCCCTACATCTTCGTCAGAATGTACGTTTTATTTTTGAATCACATGGTTCAAGATCGTCGCCTTGGGCACGGAGCATACAACGAACACAATTTTCTGTAAATAAAAGATAAATAAACAAATCAAATAACAATCAAAATGAAATAAATTAAAACTAAAAGTAATAGTCCCCAGCAACGGCGCCAAAAACTTGTTGTCAATTTTAGTTCCGCAAGTGTATGAACTGTAACAAGTAATAATGGACCTAAGAGTCCGGATTGTCGATCCCACAAGGACTATTTTCTAGCACTTAATTCAATTTTCCTTTGACTACTATTTGATGAAAACAAATTAAAAATTATAGTGATTTGAGTTTTAATCTTAATTCTAGAAAATAAATAGATGCTCACACAATTGTTTGTAAAATCAAATTATTAAAGGACGTTAGGGCAGAATAACTTCACCTATTGATCACCTTTACATCTCAAATTAAGGCTCAATTCTAATGTAGTGTTCGATCGAATTCACCTATTGTATTCACTTTACCCCTCTCGAGTTCTCATTGAGCCTATTCAATTAATTAAATTCCATATCTCTATGCAAATTCAACTTAGTTAAACGAGTTATTTGTCCTAAGAATTCAATTATGACTGCAATAACTGGTATAGGTATCTCTACTCGTTATACCAATGTACTGAATTTCGCTACATGGTCTAAATCCTAAACTCATATCTCTATTCGTAAAGGATTCATAAAATTCATCAAATTGTTGATTAGATAATTTAATGCAATCAATACATAGCAAAAATCAACACATGGAAAAATTTTAAAAAAACAAGAATCTTAATAAGAAAATATAAAGGATCTCAAATGGTTACATTATTCACCTTAACAATGGATTTAGCTATGCATAACGAAAGAAAAGAAACAACAAATTGTCTTGGAGTACATCACCGGATTTAGAATTAAATATGCAGAAGAAAAAGTAGATCTTGCACCAAGAATTCCTTCTTCTTCAAATTGATGCTTCACACGATGAATTTGTCGTTGTTTTCTCTCTTTGAATCTCTCCTCCTTTTCACAAAGATGTGTTTTTCGCCTCCTAATGTGTTGAACCCTTCAAAAGTGTGAAAAATGGCCTTTATAGTTGTCCTACCGTGTATGAATAATAGGGTTTTCATATGGACTCAAAAAAGGGCCAGAAGTGCGCGCTAGTGGATCTGTTCGCGGCACCATGGCGCTGAGTGCCATGTCATGTGTGGGGGTGGTGCCACGACACCACTCATATTTTTCTCTCGATGCCACGGTGCCCTGAACCTGGCACTGAGGCTAAGGTAAGGAGTGGGCACTGCGACGCCCACACTCTGGTTCTCTCTTGATTTCTTACATTTTAGTGCGATTCGTCCCATCTTTGCTTTGCCTATTTTGCCCCTGTATCACAACTTCTTTTCCATCCATGCCACTAACTTCAATTTAATGATCTTTCTTCATATCCTTCACCATCTTGATAAACCTATAAAACAACATTAATACGCACATTAAAAACGTTCTATACTCATGAAATCTAGCTTAAAATCAAGTTAAAATTGGCATAAACTCATGAGTAAAACAGACTAGTCAGCTACCATTGCTACCACTACATCTATATTATGAATCTTCGTTGTTTTCCTTAGCACTTTCGTGTCTGTAGGCCACATGGACTGATTTTCTACAATTTTCTCAAAAAGGTCTAAAGCGTTGTCTAAGGGAATATACAAGATTGATCTTTCTGCTAAAGCATTGGCTATGTTATAGAATTCAGGTCTCATGCTTGAATAGAATATGTAGATGTTAGAGTCATTAAGAATGTTCAGATTGGGGTACTTTCTGAAATAACCTTTGAATCTTTTCCATACTTCAAGTTGGGTCTCTTTTCTTGAAAATATAAACTTCATTTCTGTTCTGATAGACTCCAAAAAGCGAGAAGAATTTCAAAGTGAATTTCTGTACCATGTCAATCCATGAAACGATATTTCAAGGATTTAGTAAATTTAGCCATTCTTGTGGGCCTTCCTTTAAAGTGTAAGGAAATAGGAGTGGTCAAAAAGCTTCAATAGACATGCTTTCATGATTAATCGTATCGAGAAACATTAAGAAGGCCCGAACATTTGATGGTACAGAAAATCATACCTGTCAATTTCCCGAGCTCGATGACTATGAATTAACATGAGTGAGATCTTTCGATAATTGAAACAAAGGCATCTAAGTGTGTCCTCGTTGCCCTTCTGGTTCTTAAGCTAGAAAGAGAATTTGTGCTTGAGGCTGTAAACTGAAAATAATGAAAAATGTACCTAAATACTGATCTAATGCTTTGTATTTATAGAGAGAGGTAATACACTACTAGTGGGATTAGGTAGTGCACTTCTAATAGGATAGACCAATTGAATATCTTTATCCGAAAGAGTCCTACTAGATTAGAGAGTTGGACTGCTACTACAATTGTAAGTTCAATCACAAGGTGTTCACTATGTATTTGAGATAGAGTCCTTGTAGGAGTCACGTGTCGATGTATTTGGATAGGGTTAGAGTCCCAGGTATGCAGGAATCCTTTTGGGTCAATAAAAACTATTTTACATTTCACCAAGAGGTTGGTTCAAGGACGTCAAGTTTTCTAGAAGCTATCATACCCGAGGACATATGTTGAGGTTGACTGCCATAGATTGTCATCATCGTATGACAGCCTATGCTCGAGCATATCCCAACACCCGAGGACTATACATCTCGAGCACAACATAGATAAAAAATAGTGGAAAAGTCATATCAAATCCTTAGGATCACAAGCTCGAGAATAATGAAAATTTGGCACATCACTGGCCCCGGTCATTTGATCATAAAATCGAGTTCAAAAAGGAATTCAAGAAGCGAGATGTACAATGTTCTAGATGGAAATGTGTGGGATTGTCAAGATATGTAACATAATGAAAAGGCGTCAAAGTAATAGTCGTACAAACGTGAGCAATTGTGGTAAAAATTGAAGGTTGCCCACATGAATGACACGTGGCATGGGTCAAAGGCTAGGATTGATATGACTGTTGGTCTTCCCTTAGAGTCTTATAAATACTTCTTTATCCCCTTTATTTTTCACGTTGTACTTTCTTTGAATCTTTCTTTGTAAGATCGGGCTCGAGCTAAAAATTTTAGAATTTCCATTTGGGCGTCAGTGACTGAGGTAAGGTTCGAGACCCTTAAGTTATTTTCTAGAAATTTTAAATTAAAGAAATGTCAAGTAGTGAGAGTGATAGAAGATCTCAGGGAACAATGATATCTAAGGACAATAAAACACGGCTGATTTCCATGGCCGTACCTTTAGACGCTCGACCTAGAGAATAGGGTAGCCTCAAGCATAAGTACCCCCGATGTCCCCTGTAAGTTTAAAGAGCACTTATCAATGCAAGCATCGAGAGAGTACGGGATCATATGTTATAACAATTGTAGGGCACCTAACCTCAAGGATAGGATGGCTAGGGCTCGAGATTGTGAGTTTTTCATTTTTAGGAATTTCTTGAAGCCGGGTTTAGATGGCCTATGCATCCCTTTTTTGTTGGTTTTTTGCTTGAGCATTTGATGTGTCTGGGGCAACTATTGCTCAATGTTTGGAAAATGCTCATTTATTTCTTCATAGCTTGTAGGTATTTAGGCCTACATAGAATGGTGTTCGAAATAAAGCAGCTATCGTGCTTTACTTGTTTTGCAAACCTATCTACCCAAGGTGAGTTTAGGACCATGAGGATGCCTAGTTCATTAAATGGGTGGAAGGAGAAATGGTTTTACGTTATAGCTCGATACCCCGATCTCCCATTCTGGCCATAGTGGAAAATCCCGGACACAGCGAAGTTTTGTAAGGGACAGCCTTATTTCGAGGCTTTAGAGAGAGATAGGCAAATCTTAGAGAATCTCAAGCCCTTGGTGCATGATTTGGACGATATCACCGGGGATGATATCCTCGACCTTACCAGTGTGAAAGGTCTCGAGGGTAGAAAATTTTTACTTTTGGTAATATTTCTTTTAGCTCGATCTATTACTTGTTCTTAACACTTGCTTATTTGTGCAAATATGACGTTCAATCCTACTGCTCTATGTTGTACAGTGAACTCAAAATCCCAGGAGCCTTAGGTTAGGGCTCCCGAGCAAAAGAAAGTAAAGAAGAGACCCGGGTCATCACCACAAACCTTCTACCTCGAGGCCCATGAGAATCATATAGCTCCAGGCCCCCTGCATCTAGCCTTATTAGACCCGAACCTCCGTTCAGCTCTCCCAATTTCTTCCTCCTCTAGTTACCTCTAAGGTCGTTGACCTTGAGGACGATTCTGTACCTCTAGTAGACTCTATCATTGAGGACTTCGAATGTTGCCATCTCATCACGGGCATCGTTGCCAAGTATAGGGTCGATGTCGGGTTCGAGAAGGAAGGATAAAAGCCCTCGAGCTTTTGATGCTTAAGGAAAATATCACCTTTCACCATTATTTTTTATTTTATTTCATCTCTTTTTTTGGAACTTTAATAAATTGCAGATGTTGAGCGTTGACCGGGACTGTCGCTGCAGAGGATGGACAAATCCCGCAAAATGGTGGGTTTTGTTGAGGATGTTGAGCTTTGAGATAAGAAGCTTGTCAATGCTAAGGTTACTCGAGCCATGCTCTTAAAGGAGCGCGACAACGCGAGGAACAAGCTTAGGAAGACTTGTGATGAAGTTGGCATCGTGAAGGACGAGATTGAAGACCTGAAGCTCGAGCTCGAGATTGTGAACAAATATATGGAAGCTCGAATTGAGCAAGCTTTCAAGAAGTCTGAAGAGATAGATAGGCTGAAGGGTAAGTATGTGCTGGGCTCATACATTAAAGTAGGCTCGAGCTTTCCTACGAGCCAAGACGCCAGAGGTCTTTCTAGGAAAACTGAAGACGATCCTGAAAATTACTAAAAGCCTCGAGCTCTCCAACTCTGGTGAGGCTACTAATGGTGCCGACAAAGATGAGGATATCTTCGAGGATGACAACCCTGAACCCAAGGGCAACGACTTAGACTAGGGTTCCTACCCTAAACTTTGTATCCTTGGGATACATGGCCCGACCATAACTATAGGCCCTTTTGTTCTAAAGTTTTGGAATGAATGGTTGTGATCATATCATTTTCTTATTATTGTCATTTCTTAATCTCGATGATCAAACTTTACAGGATTAAGTTCGATAATGGTAATACATTGATACTCGTCTACAAGGTCAACCTAATAAAAGGATAAGCTTAATGAATAAGATAATCATAATGTAAGCAGTTAAGATCCACCATAATGTCAAACCCAATGTAAACAATTTAGCTCGACAATTAACAAAGCCTCATATGAAATTAAGCGGTATGATAGAGCCTCAATGCATAGTGAAGAATTAATCTCGGTCAATATGTCAAATTTAATACAAAGGATTAAACTCAACCTTAAAATCAACCTTAATGTAAAAGATTAAACCCAATCACAAGGTCCAAGCTTGACCCCAAGCATCTATATTTGAATATATTATCCGAAGCTTTGTGGTTGTGAATTAAAGTTATTAGGCATGAGGACGTGCCCGAGGTTTATGCTAAGCGATTATCCCGAGCAATTTACATGAATTTATCCACTTGTAGTTTGAAAGTGTTCTAAATTGTTTGCGTTGGGTAAGGTTTTGTGGTACTTGCATAGGTTAGGGCATTAGGATGCTTCCATGGGATAAGGCTTTGAGGTGCTTGTACATGACAAGGCTTTCCGATGCTTGCTCAGGGCAAGGCTTGAAGTGTTTGCACGGGTCAAGATGTTGAGGTGCTTGCACGGGGCAAGGCTTGAGGTGCTTGCACATGATAAGGCTTTGAGGTACTTGATCGGGGCAAGGCTTTAAGGTACTTGCTCGGGGCAATGGCAGAAAGAGAACTTTTATTGGGACGTCGTCCCAATCCCTAAAAATTAACTAAATCATAAAGATGGACATGCTGGCCCGACAAACTAAAAATAAAGATAGGCATGCAGGCCTGACAAACTAAAAAATAAAGATGGGCCCTAGGTTCCAAAAACTTAAAAGAAAACACGGGCACAGGCCCGACCCAAAAAATTAATTGGCAAAGCAAGATGAGCTGCAAGGTGGACTACTTGTAGTAAATCTTTAGGTCATCAGCATTCCATGGCCTTGGAAGTTATCTTCATGAAGTATCTCTCGGTTGTATGCACCTCCCAAGAGCTGTCGTATGACCTGAAAAGGCTCTTCCCAAATAGACCTAAGATTGCCCAGAGCATGATCAACGGCTTCAGCCCTTCTCAACATGAGGTCTTCAATTCTGAATCTCTGGGATCTGGCTTTACTATTAAAATATTTCGATATTCTATTCTTGTAAGAGGCCATTCTTAAGAATACCTAATCACAAACTTTCTTTAGGAGGTCAAGGTACGTAGTCGTGTGTCTTGAGGCCTTGGGCTCAAGTTTCCTTTGGTTGGGCAATCTAATCTCAACTAGGATGGTAGCTTTAATACCAAAAGCTAACATGAATGGAAACTCACCTCTAGCAGTCCTGTGGGATGTCCTGTACGTCTAAAGTATGGAAGGCAACTCGTCGAACCAAGATTCCCTAGCATTCCCAATCATTGTCTAGAGATCTTGTAATATAATCCAATCATTGACCTCAGCTAGGCCGTTGTTTGTAGATGTGAAATGAACGTCAAACAATGGTCAATCCCAAGGTTAGTGTAAAAAATTCTAAATTTTGGATAATCAAACTATCTTCCATTATCAGTTATGAGGACTTTAGGTATCCCGAACCTACAAACGATGGACGTCCAGATGAACGTTATTAACTTGGGTTCTGAGATTATTGCTAGGGGCTTCACCTTCACCCACTTAGAAAAATATTCAACTGCTACTACAACAAACTTCAATTGTCCCCTTGCTACTTCGAAGGGCCCGAGGATGTCAATACTCCATTACACAAATGGGGCTGAACAGCTAAGGTTAGTGAATCCTTTGCAGAAGAATGGATGTCGTTGTCAAACTTTTAACACTTGTCACATTTCTTAACATAATCTGATGCATCTTTCTTCATGATAGGCCAATAATATCCATATCTTATGAGGTTGAAAGCCAATGCCCGAGTCCCTTGATGATTTCTCTGAGATGATTATGAGGATTTAAGGCACCTAAGATATGGAAGTGTGAAGCTTCTATGAAACAGAACCTCTCTGATCATGCAGTACCTCGTTGCTTTTGATCGGATACTCCTCACTATTCGAAGATCCTCTGGGAGTTTTCCATTTGTTAAGAAGTCTATTATTGGGTCCACCCATGAGGACTCATGGTTAATATCCATGATGTCGATGGTATGATCAATGTTGGACTTTGTCCCAATTTTGATATGGAATATCTCTTCAAGCCTATCTACTCCCATGAGTACCACCCTAAACAAGGTATTGATCTTATAGTTGTTAACTTGACCAATCTTCACAATTTCATAACTCTTGATTCGTCACTGAAGGTTATGAACTTTAAGACAGTATAAGCTCATCTTTTCTTTTTTCTTCTTAAATACACCTTCAGTCTGATCAGCCACAACCTGAGAGTCATCCAATGTGTTTAAGTTTGAGATTGATGGCAAGTTCCAAATTAATGACGGCGGCCTCATACACTGCCTCATTATTGGTGGCTTCAAACTTAAATCTAAGCGCACACTGAATTTCTATGAGTTTGTCCTGGCTTACAATAATAACCCAGCAACCAAACCTGAGGAGTTTGATGCTCCATCGACAAAAATCTCCTAGGTATCATTTTATTATTGCTTGGGCTATCCTTTGGCCCTCGAGGCCTTGGGGTGAACTCTACATTGAAATCGGCTAAGGCCTGTACTTTGATAGAAGGTCAAGGTTTGAACTCTCTATCAAATTCTCCAAGCTCAATTTCAAATTTTAGTAACCTGCCTAAAATTTCTAGTTTCTGGAGAATGTGTTTAAGTAGCTGATTCGTTATCACCACAACTGGATGATATTAGAAATACTGCTGGAATTTTTGTGCTGCTATAACCAAAGTGAGGGCAAGCAGTTTGGCTAAAGTATATCTTGTTTTGTATCAAGGAAGACCTTCCTCACATAGTAGATAGGTTATTGAGCTTTATTGATCTTTTTCACCAATACACCGTTTACTATATTCTGAGAAATGGCTAAGCATAGAAATAAAGTATCTGCGTGTTCGGGTTTGGTGAGGACAAGAGAAGACACCAAAGTCTGCTTGAGCTCCTAATAAGCCCTTTCACACTATTCATTCTAATCAAAGCTTTGATAGTTTTGAAAAAAGAGATACAGCAGTTTGTTGCTCGAGAAATGAACTTGTTTAGAGTGGCAACACAACCCGTTAATTTATGTACCTCTTTCTTATTCCTTGGTGATTCTATCATTGCCAAGGCTTGTATCTTATCTTGGTTTGCCTCAGTTTCCTGGTAAGTGATCATGAAACCCAAAAAATTCCTTGATGCTATACCAAATACACACGTCTCTGGGTTTAGCTTTATCTAATACTTTCGTAGGATGCTAAACACCTCTTCCAGGTTGAATAGATGTTGATATATATTGCTATACTTGCTTGCTTTTCACTATCATGTCATCAACATAGGCCTCAACATTTTTTCCTGTCAAATTGGCAAAAACTTTGTTGATAAGTCTTTGATATGTTGCTACATCTTTCTTTAGTCCAAAAGGCATGACCTTATATTAGTATATGGCTTAATCAACTATGAAGGATGTCTTCTCTTGATCTTTCTCAGCTATAAGAATCTAATGATGGCTTGAGAATGCATCAAGGAAGCTATATGACTTATATCCCGACGTGCTATCCACCAGATTGTCAATTCAAGGGGGTAGTTGTCCTTAGGACATGCCTTAGTAAGATTCGTGAAACAAATACAGACCATCCATTTACCACTAGCCTTCTTTACTAGAATAACATTTGCTAACCAATTAGGATACTGGACCTCACATATGAACCCAGCTTTAACAAGTTTGTCAACTTCTTCTTGAATGACCTCCCATCGTTTTGGTGCAAACTGTCTCTTTCTCTGCTTGATTGGATTGGCCTTTGGACTGATGTTAAGCTCATGGACCGCAACTTTGGAATTGATACTTGGCATATCCTCAACCCTTGAATGCAAAGACATCAATATGACGAGATAGACAGCTAATGAGTTCGGCCATGATATTGACGTTGAGATCCCGACCTACCATCACCTTTTTTCCACGATCAATCTAGACCGTAACCAATTTTTTGACTGGAGCAAGTCTCCTCCGCTACTCGAGCTCGAGCTCGAGCTCGAGCTCGGGTGATGAAAGTTGCATGACATCCGTATTTATTCCCCGAACGCTAATAATATAGTATTAACTTGTAGCTACTTGGTCTCCACGCACGGCCGCAATGCCATGACCTATAGGAAACTTCACGGTAAGGTAGAAGGTGGATACAATGGGTTTGATCTTATTGAGCAGCGACCTTCCCAGGATGGCATTATAAGCCATCGGAGCACGAACTACCTAGAAAGATGTTATCTTAGTCACCTATTTCTTATCAAAGCCCAAGGTAAGAGGAAGCTCGACTATACCCTACGGTATAATGACACCACCACCAAATCCTTGAAGAGGAGTTTTAACTGTCTTGAGCTGTCCTACTAAATTTCCCATCTTAATGAAAACTTCATAACAAAGTATGTTTGCTGCACTTTCGTTGTCTATCAGTATTCTTCTTTCCTCAAAATTTTCCACAATTGTAGAAATGATTAAGGCATCGTCATGATGATGCGATACTCCTTCCAGATCTTTCATCCCAAAACTAATGTCCTCAATGTTATCACGGGCGACCTTTGAAGCCAAGATATATTGTTGGGTATGCTTTTTTTGTTCACTATTTTTGTCTCCCCCAGATGCTATACCCCTGATGATAACATTAATGGTTCTTTCCATATGTTGACCACCTAGGCATTTTCCTTCTATTACAGTCAATCCTCGAGCGTTTATCATGGCCAACATAATTACTTAGGAGCCTTCTTTTAATAAGGGCAACAATTTTCCACTCCAAGGCCTTGCAATCCTATGTGGTATGCTCGTGATTTCGATAAAAGTCACAATACTTGCTCCTGTCCTTGGTGTCAGGAGATGAATTCAATCTTGAAGGCCACTTCAGTCTTTCATAGTCTTGATCTCCATCAAGATACTAGCCTTAGAAATGTTCAAGCTATGTGAAGGGTACTGCTAGTACTTTTCTTCTATGCTTATCCCAAGCATGTTCTTAATGAGAACCTGAATTATACTGCCTCTTATGCTCGACCCTTTCATGGGACAGACCAACTTTTCTTGGATTCAACGTTTTCTCCATGATAATGTACTTTTTAGCTCAGGTTAGGAGTTTGTCACTATCTGCAGTGGGGTTTTTGTTAAGGATATTTTGAATGCCTTACACCTTAGGGCATATGTGAGGGCATAGACGACTGTTGTAATATGTAGATCGGGTATTCGGAGCCTTTCTTTGTTAAACTTTGTCGTGAAATTACGGTGGATTTCATTTTTCCCTTGATGAAGTTGTATCAGGAAGCTAGCTATTTTCCTGATGCGCTTGCTACTTGTAAAGAAAGCAGAGAACTTATCGGCCAAATCTGAGAACGAGGCTATGGAATTGGGCTCTAATGTCGGGAACCAATCTCTGGCAGCATTACTCAATGTTTTGTGAAAAGTCTTTGCACATCACCTGATTCGATTCAACTTGTAAATCCATGACTTTGGTATATACCTTGAGATGGTTGATCGGGTTAGTTTTTCCATTATACTCTGTAATACGAGGATATTTGAATCTATCTAGCAAAGGGTAGGATAGTATCTCTAGCGTGAACGGGTAACCAGTTTACCTTGGAGTATTTCGAAGCAAGTTGGCTGTAATCTATTCTTGAATGATCATAGCAGTTTCACCAAAATCCATAGTAACTGATCTCAAGGTCAAGACCACATTTGGGACACCCGAGATTTCTGCTTTGCCATTACCCTTGGTTTGCCAGCGTTGGTAATGGATGTGAATTTTTTTGACTCAGTAGCTTAGTTAGCATTTCAATTTGTTGATGGAGCTCTTCAAAGGTTCCTGCTATGATAATTGTTGTCTGGGATGCGGGTATTTTTGATGACTCTTCTTGAGGAACAAGGGTTCTTTAGGACGATGAGGGTTTGGAACAAATGAACTTGCTAGAGAAAGTCCTGATCGTGTGTTAACCATGGCTTTTGGTAGCAGTTCCTACGGATGGGGCCAGTGATGTTACCAGAAATCATACCTTTCAATTTTTCGAGCATGATAATTGTGAATGAACACTAACGGGTCTTTCATTACCTAAAACAAAGGCGTCGAAGTATGTCCACATCGTCCCTCCAATGTTTAAGTCAAAAACAGAATTGGTATGTGAGACTATAAACTGAAAATAATGAAAAATGTACCTCAATAATGATCCAATGCTTTGTATTTATAGAGGGAGGTCGTACACTCGTAGTGGAATTAGGTAGTGCACTCCTAATAGGATATACCAATTGAATGTCTTTATCCTAAATAGTCCTGTCACATAGGAGAGTTAGACTAGTACTACAATTGTAAGTCCAATCACAATGTGGTCGTGATGTATTTGAGTTAGAGCCCTTGTACGAATTGTGTGCCAATGTATTTGGACAGGGTTAGAGTCCCAAGTATCTAAAAATCCTTTTGGGTCAATAATAACTATCTTCGGTTTGACCAAGGGACAAGCTCGAGAAGATCAAACCTTCCAAAAGCTATCATACCCGAGGACATATCCCGAGGTTGATCGTCATAGATTGTCGTCATCGCATGATAGCCTAAGCTCGAGCATATCCTAACACCCGAGGAATGTACATCTTGAGCACAACGGTGATGAAAACTACAAGAAAGGTCATTTCAAATCCTCGGGATCACAAGCTCGAGAATAAAAAAAATTTGGCACATCAATGCTCATGAGGATTTTAATTTGATCTTCTAAAGAACCTGATATCTTGATGATTTTGAAATAAATTCATGACTTCTAGTCGAATGTAGAAGTTGCCCTGACCAAAAGGTGGATATATAATGTTCGGTTGTACACGAGTTGGGACAAGATTTACATAATCCCTAAGAGCTTCTTCCCAGTTGGCAGCTCTATTGGCGGATCTTGCTGTTTTGGCAGATCTGGTGGTAACCGATTTTGAATTTGATTTTAATTTACTGGTATTTTTCTAATTTCACTCCATTCTATTATTTGCTATCTGAAAGTTCTTTTGATTTTGGGATCCAATGGTAGGAGCTCGATTTTCTCTAGAATCTTGGATAAACTTCCATAAATCAAAAAAGAGAGATTAGGTGTGTAATTAATAGTCCAATGCACTGTAAAAGAAAATTCAAATTCTATTTAAACTAATAAACTCAAATTAAGTACTTTACTTTCCGACAATGGCCCCAAAAATTTGTTCGTGTGAAATCCGTAAACGTACAGTATTGTTGACAAGTAATAGATTTTATGAGTTGCGAGTATCATCCCGTAGGAAATAATTTTCAATTTAAGTTTACTAGTTTATGTCTGAAATTCGAATTATGTAAAACAAATGAGAGATTTTGATTTTATTTTTGTTAAATTAATCTAAAAAAGAAATAAAAACTTTGGTTTTTTTTTTTAAAACAAATTATGGATGATTATACTGGATTTTGACTCCGTCCATTATTATCTATTTCAATTATTGATTCGTAATCTAGTTCTGTTCATATGTTCTTGACCATCAATAAATCTAATGTATTTAACTTTCTTTTCTAAGACAAACTAATTATATCCTTACCACGACCCGAATCCATTCCAAGCCAAATACATTAAAGTTTAGATTATCTATGTGATTGCACACATGATAAACGTTATTTCTAATATATATTGAACATATGTTAATTTTTCCATGTTTTAAACTTATCACGAGTTTTCCAACACTACAATAAGCCACTAATTATCTAATTAATGGCCAAAAACAATTAAATAATGCAATGAATATGTAAAATTACTCAAGAAATGCAAGAAATACTAAACTACTAGTCTTGAATTAGAAATAAATAACAAATAGGTTTCTTCTTCATCCAATATAAAAGAGGATCTAGCCTTCCATATTAATATATAAATTACAAGAAAAGTAATAAAAAAAAATTTCACCCGAATCATGAAATAATTCAAAAGATGCTGATCTTCAAGTCCAAGGTTGAATTCTTCAAAATCTTGAAGTAATTCAGCTTCAGTTCCTTACTAGGACTTGTTCTCCTCTCTTAAAATATAGTAATTGACCCATTATTCTTGATAAATTTAAACATACTATTCTGTATGAAGAGACATGAGATGATTTTTCGTGTGTAGCCCTTGATTTATATTTATAAGAGCCAAAAAATAGGTTAAAATCGTGTCTAATTTGGAATCAAGAAGTGTTTGTATCACGAAAGAAAACAGCTAATTTATCTGTGAAAATATCCTGTGTACGCGCACAAGCATAGCCATCACGCGCACACTATTGATCCAAATGGCTCTCGGGTCATTAAATTTCAGTATCATGCACGCCAAAAATGGCCCATGAGCACGCAAGTCCACAAAGTTCATCCTTGAGCTGCTTTCAGTATTTTGATCATAATTTCTATTTCGATATGTAATTGAAGTGATTCAAAGTACATTGAAAAAGTAATTCAAATTGTTACAATTCTTCCAGGGATAAAATTTCTCCAGTTCGAATGTTTTCTATCCAAAAAATTGGTCTCAAGTTGAGACTAAAAATTCGGAGCATAACTTCTTCGGCTAAAAATTGATTTGAGATAATACTTCAACTATATTTCATTCATTTGACTTCAAATTGCATCCAAAGGATCATATATTATCTGCAATCATCATTTTATGGTTCGAATTAGCTGTTGAATGTTTACATTTTGATCCCCAAAATTTGGATTTCTTTCGTTTTTACCCTTTTTCATTCAATTCTTCAAATTTCACCAATTTGTATAGAGTTCAGCCTAATAAATATAATTAATACATAATTAAGTTATAATTTATCTAAATCACTAACAAACATTCCAATTTAATGGTCAATATAAGTGTACAAAATACACTTATCACATTCAATAGCAAGTTACATCACCTGCTTAATATATTCAACCACGCCAACACATTTACCTTTCGACCATGAAAAGAAAACTCGCACAACTAATTCTTTACGAAATACTTTTATTTATAAAATCAATTAGTTTGCATTCAATTTCAATTCTTTTGTTATTTGTTTTTGTTTTAAACTTAAGTAATGAATTTAAGCTGCACATTGTAATATTAGTGAAATTAATATAACAAAAAATAGTAAATCTGAAATAAAAATCAGTATTCTAAAAAACATAAGACATGACTAGAAAACAAAGTCAAGCCTTTTCTTAAGCCTTATTAGGTTATGAGTAAAAAAATGTTTTCTTATTTAATATTATCTTAATAATTTCAAGATTATTAAATGTATAAAATAATACCTACATATCAACTAAAACCATTAATTTCTATAATTACTTAATAATTCTTACAACTAAACAATTTTCAATTTTCAAAAGTAAGATATCTTAAAATTGAAAGAATAAAATCTATATTTTAAGTAAATGAGCCAAATAAAATGTCTAGCCTGATTTAGTTTTTAAACCTACATTAGCCATTAGGTCCAAACTTGTGTATAAATTTGCAACCAATTCAAATGCTCGTCGTCCAAGTTAGAAACATACTTTTTTATCATCAGTATTTCCATTAGAAAATTCCGTCATTAATGAAAATTAAGATGTGTTGTTATTCACAACTGTATTATTGAGCCTATGATTAACTCATTTTATAAGTATTCAAATCACTTTTTATGTATCCATATATTTCGGGGAATCTACCATTCATTTCTATTTATTCTTAATTTAAACCATTCATAAACACTTCTTAAATATGCTTTTAAAAGTTAGCATTCACAGAATCTGAGAATCAGTCTGGTATATATTTATGTTCCCAAAATTGTTCTCAGCTATTGTAGTTGAAACTTTGTGGAGCCATCACCAAGGAAATGTTCCTCAATTTTTCAATAATCAGTGCTTATTTTCAATTAAAAATGCAACTTCACATTGAAGTGACAATTATTTGTTCTCTTTCTTAACATAAAAAAATGAAAAATTGTATTGCTAACAAGCAGTCACAGCAATTTAATGAAACACAACGAGGTCTTTACTTTCAAAACGAGTCTTACAAAGTAAACATTGAAAAACCTTGGTTTGCAGCTGAACTTAGATCACACAAATCAAATTAAAACATGAATTCACAACTATCCAAGCCTAAAGAATTCACATTACGTCCTTGAGACAACTTCTGTCTCTAATCACTCTTATGGAACTATGGAAGTAATACCAAATTCACGTAGACACCATATAAATTTTTCCTTTAATATAGAAAGTTGACATGAACATTGGTACGGAAATTTCACAAAGATTTCTTTGTAGGAAACTAGAAGCGAGATCAAAATTGATTGTGAAAAAAAAAAAAAAGCTTTATGAAATGCTTTATGACTTTTAAAAGAGAAGGTGATTATTGTGTGAAAATGCATAAAAAATTGAAGCATGCACCAATTAGAATAAATTAAACAACTTTTTTGTCACAAGTCTTTTAAATCATAACACAACATTGACAAAGGTCTTTACATTAAAACAGATTCATTTATTCAAATTAAAGGACACAACCATAAAAGAAGCATTTCAATTTAAAGACACAACTAACAATTTCTTTATTCAACCTCAACATTTTCCTACAAGAACAAACGGACGATGGGTTCAAGAGTAATAGATCTTCTCCATGTTCAACTGGAATGCACACTTCTTCTTGTAATTTTTGGAACAATGTATTCTTATGGAACGATAAATGCTCAAGTTCCTGCAAGCATTCACAATACTGGAAATCAAAATTCGCAAGAATAAAAGTTTCAAAAATATTTTGACATTATTCTAAAGTATAAAGCAACAGGGTGTTGGAAGATATAAACAATTATGCAACTGATTGCCTTGGCATTTCTTTAGAGTGAACATGTGCACTACGAGTTGAAAATGTGCAATTGTAGGGACCTTAGTTACTCGTTGTAACCATATTTTATTCTTTCTATTTCTTGCTCAGCATACCAAGTGTGCATATAAATATTGTATTGAGCTTATTGTAAATTGTATCAAAAAATCAATATACATTTTCTTATGTTCAGCTATTTTTTAACATGGCATCAGAGCAATAAAATGGCTAACATCGGATCAAATGACAATGCACAATCAGCTCAACCAGCCTCCAGCACACTAATGCCTCCACTGTTGGGAGAAAATCAGATGTCCTCCTTTGGGATAAGCCTCGCTCAAATTCACCTGTGAAACTTGATAGGAACAATTTCCTGTCATGGAAGAACATAGTTATGCCCACATTAAGGGTCATAACCTTGAAGTTTTCATTTTAGGAACAAGGAAATGCATCAAAATTTGTGGGAACACAAACCATAGGTTCTACTGGTGAGATTATTGAATTAACACCAAACGTTAAATATGGAAGGTTGATGCTATTGATCAACTATTGATCGGTGGCTATATTCATCGATGACACCTGAAATCGCTATGAGAGTAATGGGTTCTTTAAACTCCTGTGATCTATGGAATGCAATCCAAGAAAGCTTTGGAGTTATGAACAAGTCAAGAGTAACCTTCCTTGTTGGTGAACTCCAGAGAATAAAGAAAGGATCAATGAGCATTGATCAATATCTCAATACAATTAAGCAATTAGCAGACAACCTTGAAATTGCTGATAAAACTGCTCCTCACCATGATCTGGTAACTCAAGTGTTAGTTGGCTTGGATGAGCATTATACTCCTAATGTTTTGCAGATCAACAATAGAGAGACCATCACATGGCACGAGTTGCAGTATACACTTATGACCTATGAAAGCAAAATTACACATCTCAATTCTGTGAAGAACAGTATGGCTTCAGTAAATTTGATTCAAGCCTTGTACACAAACCAAATATGAATAGATGAGGTAGATCCAGTTTTAGTAGTAGAAGCAGCAACTACAGAGAAACAGGAAGATGAGGCAGACATATATGTAGCAAATGTCCATGTCAAATATGTGGAACAAACAATCACTCAACAGAAAGGTGTTTCAATCGTTATGATGAAAGATACATGGGAACCAAGCCTGATCAGTAGTACCAAAACAATCCACCAAGACCAATTGCCTTTGTAGCATTACCAAGTACCATTGCTGACCCCGCCTGATATGCAGATTCAGGAGCTAGTAACCACGTCACTACTGAGAACGGAAGTCTGACTGAAGCACGTGAGTATGGTAGTAAGGAAAGTCTTACTGTTGGAAATAGAAATAAGCTTCATTTCTCTCACATTGGTACAAAGTGCTTGAATGCACTAAATTACAAGTCATTCATTCTCAATAATACTTTACTGGTGCCATCAATTAAGAAAAACTTGATTAGTGTCTCACAATTGACTTCTGATAACAATGTTTTTATGGAGTTTCATTCTGATTTTTGTGTTGTCAAGGACAAACAAACGAAGGAGGTGCTGCTGCAACGGAAGATTAAGGATGGACTTTATCAAATTTATCAAGCCAAAAAGTCTTCCTACCTAGTGTTAGCCCATCCAAACAAATCAAACTTCTCAACTTTTGTAGCTAAATCCAAAGTTTTTAATATCACCAGAAGTGCTAGAAAATTTGAGCTTAGTTTTAAATTATGGCACATGAGACTTGGACATCTTACTAACCATGTGATGTCAAAAGTGCTCAAATCTTGTAATAAAAATATTCATGTTAATGAAATTAATCATTTCTGTGATGCTTGCTAGTTTGGAAAATCACATCTCCTACCATTTAACTTATTTGACTCACATGCCTCAGCTCCTTCTGATCTAGTTCACACAGGCATTTGGGGCCCTGCACCTCTTAACTCTACTTGTGGTTTTAAGTACCATATCATTTTCATTGATGACTATAGGATATACCCCATGAGAAACAAATAAGAGTCACTGACAGCCTTAGTTGAAAACGAACTTGATAGGAAAATAAAAGTCCTTCAATCAGACTGGGGCGGTAAGTTTAGAGCTTTTACTGAGCTAGCCTTACAATCTGGAATTGATATGAGAATTTCTTGTCCTTGTACATCAGCTCAAAACGACAGAGCTGAAAGAAAACACAAACATGTAACAAAGACTGGCCTAACACTCCTTGGCAAGGCTAGCATGCCATTAAACTATTGGTGGAAATCTTTTCATACAACCACCTACTTGATCAATAAACTGCCAACACCAGTCCTAAAGATGAAATCACCCTTCCAAGTTCTATTCAATTAAAAGGTTGACTACAAATCCTTAAAGGTTTTTGGTTGTGCATGTTTCCCTTGCCTCAGACCTTATAAAAAACATAAATTTAGCTTTCATTCAACAAAGTGTGTGTTTCTTGGGTTTAGCAATTCACATAAAGGGTACAGATGCCTCAGTCCCACAGGTAGAATTTATACTTCTAGACATGTGGTCTTCAATGAAAATGAATTTCCCTTCAAATCTGATTTTCTCAACAAAACAGACAAGGCACAAAACTCTGAAGTCATAATCCAATACCTACCTTTCTTTACATCCTTATATTATAACCTAATTTACTCAAAAGATGCAGTTCATCCTGACACAACTCTGCAGCAACACCTCATATTATTGGTCAACCTGAAGGGTCTAATACAATGACAGAAGTTGATGAATGTCTTGATACATATAATGAGGACACCCTAGGTGAATGTCAAGAAAGAACAGAAGACGATCAATTGGAACATGATGAAATATTTGATGATCCAAATCAAAGGATAACGGAATTGGACAAACAAATTGTTGGACATCCCATGATTACTAGAAGTAAAGCTGACATTTTCAAGCTAAAAGTCTACTTGGCCCAGTGCAAAGAACATCAATCAAGACAAGAGCCAAACAATGTATTTGAAGCACTATCAAGTGAGAATTAGAGAAGAGCTATGGAGAAAGAGTACACGTCATTGATGAGAAATAGAACTTGGAAACTAGTACCACCATTGCCAAATGAAAAGGTGATAGGAAACAAGTGGGTTTTCAGAACCAAACACAACACTGAAGGGAAGATACTGAAGTACAACGCTAGAGTAGTTGCAAAGGATTTTTTGCAAACCCCAAGTGTCGACTTCTATAAGACCTTTAGTCCAGTAATCAAGGCCTCGACCCTAAGAATAATCCTAGCATTGGCAATTTCAAAGGATGGAGTATCAGGTAGGTTGACATAAACAATGCTTTTCTAAATGGAAAGCTAAAAGATGAAGTTTACATAAGCTAGCCTGAAGGCTTCATTGACATGAGGAATCCCACGTTTGTGTGCAAGCTTGATAAAGCTCTTTATGGGCTCAAGAAAGCACCCAGAGCATGGTATGAAAAATTGAAGAAGACACTTCTAGAATGGAGGTTTATTAAGTCCAAAGCAGACAATTCCTTATTCTTTTACATGAACTAAAAACAAGTCATCTTTGCCTTGGTATACGTTGACGATATAGTGATCATAGGAAATGATCATAAACTTTTACAAAGTTTTATTGATAATCTAAACACATAGTTTGCACTAAAAGATATGGGAGAACTGCATCAGTTTTTGGGAATTGAAGTTAGAAGGCATGAATCAGTCACAAGTCTCACTCGCTAAAAAAGTTCAGTTTTGAGAACCTTAGACCCTATGCAACGCCTATGTCAGTTGGCAAGTACATTTCCAAAAGTGAAGGTAAAAAGATGACAAATCCTTCTTCGAACAGAAGTGCAATAAGTAGATTTCAATATCTTGCTCATACAAGGCCTGATATAACCTTTGCAGTAAATAAAATGAGCTAATTTCTACAGGAACCTTTAGATGTACATTGGAAGGTAGTAAAAAGAATTTTCAGGTATCTAGAAAGGACCATCGAACAAAGCTTATGGATTCAAAGAAGTGAGAGAATACACATTACTGGCTTTGTTGATGTTGACTGGGTATCACACCCTAATGACAGAAGATCAACAGCAGGATATTGCATTTATTTAGGAGATACGTTAGTAGCTTGGTCATCCAAGAAGCAGCAAGTTTTGGCTAGGTCTAGTACTGAGTCAGAATACCGAGCTCTAGCACATACAACTGCTGAGATAGTTTGGATCGAATCACTACTTAAGGAAATTAAGTTGCATCCTGGATCAGTTCCTATACTATGGTATGATAATCACTATGCAAGTGCCCTAGCCTCAAATCCTGTCTATCATGTACGAATGAAGCATATTGAGCTTGACATACACTTTGTCAGCGATAGAGTCCTCCAAAAGAAGTTAAGCATATAATATGTTCCATCACCGGATCAAATTGTAAATTTGTTAACTAAACCACTTGTACAAACCAGTTTTTGTTCCTTAAATACAAGCTTGAAGTAAAGCAGTAAACTCCAGCTTGAGGGAAGATGTTGGAAGATATAAACAATTATGCAAGTGATTGCCTTAGCATTTCTTTAGAGTGAACATGTGCACTATAAGCTGAGAATGTGCAATTGTAGAAACCTTAGTTATTTGTTGTAACCGTATATGATTCTCACATGTATTGCACAAACTAAGATTCTTTTTCTTTCTTGCTCATCAATGTGTATATAAATATTGTATTGAGCTTGCTGTAAATTGTATCAAAAAATCAATATACATTTTCATAAGTTCGGCTATTTTTTAACTCAGGGAAAATGAAGAACAGATGAGATAAGAAAAAAAAAATACCAAAATATGTTTGGTAAACAACTTTTCGATTATTCTACATGCAAAACCAATATAGCAGAAAACTAGAAAAACATTATATATATGATTCAACAATAACATTTAGCATTTTATTTGTATATATAAGTATCATCAGTTAAAAAGTGGAACATAAGATCACTATGCTTGTTTCGAACAATATTTAGATTTTATTTTCCAGAATGAGGGTGGAGACAGATAAAGGGAGATCAAACAAAGCAGCAAATTTTGTTATTATCCTAAATATGCAATACAAGATGAAAAAATATGGATTGACAGAAACTGATAGTTAAGAAACTACTTGGTCCTGATTTTTTCAACGTCAAGCCATCTATGGATATAACTAATTTTCATTTTCAAATTTGATTAAAGGAAATCGATTCCTTAATTCATGCTACGGTGGAATTCGCAATTCCCTGCAATTTTTAACTTCTAAAATGGAAAGCATAGGCATGGATCCTTCCTCGACCTCCCACGTCTCTAAGAAACTCAAAGGCAAGAGCTCTAACCAATTGAGTTTCTTGAAACCAGATTTTATGCATATCATTTTCTCTCCAACAAATGCGTTGTCTTGTAATATTAGTACCTGCAATTTTGGGAGCTTGTCCAAAGTTGCCATAGGGTCTTCCTTAAGTTCAAAGCCTATCAAGACCATCTCAGTCAGGCTTTGAATGATTTTATAATGCAGTGGTAGCTGCCAAGATGCCCATCCATATGCAAAGTGTGAAGAATCTTACACTTGAGTACTTTTCTGAAAACAGAATGCCTTTCTTCTGTATAACAATCGAAGTCTTTTATCTTAATGGAATGACATAAGATACTTGCATGCACAGAGGTTACATCCAAACGGCGGACAATCTCCTCAAGATCTCTCCAAAATCTCTTTAACAGTCATAGACAAGTGTCCAAGATTTGTCATTTCGAAAAGATTAGTAACTTTACACACTGTAGTGTCAAAGTTTTCAAGTATCTCAAGTTCTTTCAAACTGACCAAATACAGTTTATCGTTATTAGGCGTCTAAAACTCGAGTGGAAGATATAGAAATGCAAGTTTTAACATTTTCCTCTAGACATTTGGAATGATTACTTGACTTGAAACTCATAGATCAAGAGTTTCCAAGAATGACAAGTTACCTATTGATGATGGCAACACCCTCAGAATACATCCTTTGAAACTCAGATACCTAAGGAAGATTAGCCACGTCATTTCACAAGGTAGACCTCTCTTATGAAAGTCAACTTGTTCAAAAGTTAGAATCCTCAGCATTCTGTACCTCTTCAGATTAAACATTCTTCGAGGCCATTCCAACTTCTCCTGAGAATCCTGTGGATTCAAGAGTAAGAGAGACTCAAGATGGTCAACCTTTTCATTTCTAATTTGATCAACGGAATTACTAGTCGATGAGGAGGAATCGAAATGTAAATGTAAAGCCATACTACGTGTAGGAATACTAGTCGACGATGAATCGGAATCTTCTCTTCTCTGAGTTTTGAGCCCCAAATCTAGAACCTTAAAGAAATATTCTTCTCCTTTCATTAAGCAATGATCTTTCATGTGCTCATGAACCCAACAAGACTTGCATTTTCTCAAAGATGCAGTTTCTTCTTCTTTGACCTCAACCATTTTACTCCATACCAGATATCTCAAATATCTTTCTGCTAAATCCATCATTGTTTCATTTTCTTGACAATCATCTCATGATAGAATGCCTTCAGCCATCCATAGAAGATACAAGTACTCCACTTCTATCTTCAAACCTTTTGGGTACAAGCCCAAATGAAGAAAACATGGTTTCAAGTGATATGGTAAATCATCAAAAATTACAGCAGTCAATTTTTGCAATTTGATTTGTGTTGATTTCAATGGTGACACAATGATTGGGATTAATGATATTGTATGAAATATGTAACAAGATCACAAAAATGAAATAAGATTTAAATTAAAGAAATCAAAGAGAGTTAAGCAGAGTAAACGATGTTTTATTATAACAATATGGAGTGAAAATTATAACACAGCAATTTTTGCTTGAACTAACTGAAAAAAGATGTCACTATTTATATGTACATACCATACCATAAAGATGGAAATAATATGGAATAAGGAAATAATATATTTCGAATAAAATCACGTGAAGATAAAGAAACAATATTTTCTACTTGAAAATAAGGAAACAAATTTTTTCCTCATTTAGGTCATGTAGAAACCACACCAAATGCCTGATTAGAAGGCCCCTTGCTAGAACTGTCACCTTCAATGATCTCAAAAGCATTACGGACATCACTAACACTATTCTACATACGCTCCATGACTCCAACCCTAACAATTGAACATAGTGCATCCATTGAAATTGGTAGCAAATCGGAATCACCAATGCTCCTCTGAGCAATGTTCTAAAACGACCCAGAGCCCGTCACAGAAGTACTATACCAAAAACCCTTACTAGAATTGTCCCCTTCAACGATCACGAAAGCATTACAGACATCACTAACGCCACTGCACTTGCACTTCATGAGTCAAATCCTAGCAACTGAACACAGTGTATCCGTTGAAATTGGTGGCAAATCGGAATCACCAATGCTCCTCTGAGCAATATGTTGAATCGTCCCAGAGCCCGTCATAAAAGGTACTGTACCAAACTTAATATCCACCATTGTATTGAACTTGTCTAGATATCTCTTAAATAGTTCTACGCTTTTCTACAAGATGTACAACTGAGACTTCGTCCGTCCATTCAATATAACCTGAACGTCCCTTTGGACTTTCAAGACCCCACCTTCACCAGAGAAACCATTTTGCATCCAGGGTACTCAGCGAGATGAGATTCTTTTTCATGTCTAGAACCTGATCAATTGTTCTGATCGTCCCATCTTGCAACCTTAATCTGACTCGATCGATTCCAGTAACATGACAAGACTGGTTGTTTCCCATCACAATTCTACTTTGCTTGACAACCTCATATATCTAAAAGAAAGTTCGATTGGAACACATATGATGCGAACATGTCGAATTGAGAATCCATTCATCGTCAAGTTTAGACTCCACATCAGATACCACAGTCAACATCACATCACCACCATCCGAAAAATCCTCAGTAACATTAGTCTCGTTCGAATTGCATGATTATCCCCTACGATTTGTAGCTAAATTACCTTTGGCCCACAACTTATCGCAATCTTTCCTAATGTGTCTTTTCTTCCTATAGTAGAAGCAATACAAATTGCTGAATTCATCCTAGATCAACCCTTCCGTCGATCACCATGAGATACCAGAGCTTCCTTATCTCTCGATGTAGCTCCAACCAAATGCTTCATCTTTTCTTTTGAGACAGAGCATCATAGACACGCTCAATGGTCAAAGTATCACTACTGTATAGGATGGTGCCCCGAAATGACAAATAGGAGGCAGGCAGTAAACACAATAGGATCAAGGCCAGGTCTTTTTCATCGTACTTAACCTCCAATATCTCTAAATCTGCAACTATTTCCTTGGTCATAGCAATGTGGTCTTCTAGTGACCCTCCTTCCATTATGTGATGGGAATATAGCTTTTGCTTTAGAGGTAGTTTGCTAGTGAGATTTTTAGTCATACATAACTGCTCTAAGAATTGTAGACCAAGAATTTGATGCAAGATTTACTTAATAAGCATATCAATTCCATGAAGCTATATTGTGATAACAAGGTAGCATGAAATATTGCCCATAATCTAGTTCAACATGATAAAACTAAACAGAGGTTAATACACTTTATCAAGGAGAAATTTAGAGAAAAGCTTATTGAAGTGCCTCATGTTCAATCTGAAGAATAGCTTTTTGATGCACTAGCCAAGCTTTTAATAGCTACCTGGACAAATTGTACATTGATGATATCTATGCATCAAACTTGAAGGAGAATGTTGACAATTAGCTTGGTTATCTTCAAGCTAGTGCTTCTCTGTCCAAACTCCACCATTGTCTCTTTTTATTAGCTATACAAAATTATTAGTCTATATCTAGGTAGTATTACTTTCCAAAATTAGACAATAATGATCCTAAACTTTAGAATCTAATATTTGTAAAATGGCTATTTATTCCATTGTTTAGAAGAGAAAAGTAACACAAGCTTATTCCTTCATAAACCTTTTTTGACTATATAAAGAAGGTCAAAATCTGAGATGTGCATCCAAATGTGTAGTTTTTTTTATGTACTGCATAAAAATCAACAATCAACAATATCAAGATAACAAAAGGGGTTTTATTTCTTTTTGTAGATGTGGTAATTAATTCCAACATCAGAGAATTTGCATTTCACTACCATAGCAAGACTTTGTCAAGTTTAACACGAGAGAAAGAGAGAATAAAATGCATTTCATTTTAAAAAAATTTGCACTCCCTCCGTTCTGATTATATAAGTTGACTTTCTTTATTTTATTGTCTCAAATCTCATTTAGATAGTCATGTTTCTTTATTTAGAATGTTTTTTTTTCTCTTTTACTAATATACCTTTATTTAATTTGACTAATTATAACAAATTTTTTCTCAATTTACTTCTATTTGTCGATAATTACATAAGAGTAAATTAGGAAAGTTTCGGCAAAATTTGCTTTTTCAATAATATTAAGCCCTTGTTTGAGCCACATTATTCCAAAAATTCATTTTTTCAAAACTCATTTTCAATCATACATTCTTTAATAAAATAATATTACACGTAAACCAAAATTTTTCCTTAATTTTTAACTACACATTCTCCATCAATCAATATTTAAAAATGCATTCTTTCTCTCAAAATGGGGCTTCAACAAGGGCTAAATAAGATTCTTAATCCGTGTGAAAAACAAAATCAATCTATATAAATGAAACAGAGGGAGACAACTTATTCTTATTAGATATGTACAATGACGTTTCTTAATTAATCTCTCAACCAGTGGTGGATTTAAGAGTTGGCCAGCTAGGGCGGCCTGTCAAGGGCCTAGTTTCGTTACGCCCGAACAAACTAGAACCGTGCGGCCTTAACGTTCTACAATTCCCGCACCTCACGAGAAAACGTTAAGTCAACCTTTCCACGCTCACAAATAATTTAACCTATGAGGCTAAATTATACCCACGTTGAGAAGAGAATTTTGAAGTAAGTAATATATGGAAAACAAGTAAAGGATGGGAAACTTTCTTTGTATAAATGAAAGGAAAAACTTTACAATCTCTCTAATGAATAAACTCTCTTAACTCTACATTCTCTACCATCTACTACATCTACTACATTTACTCTACATACCATTTACAAATGAGACTACCTCTCTATTTATAAGCAAACTTAAACCTCCTTAACCTTCCACTTTACAACTCGTGCTTAGTTGTCGCCACCTCTTGCTTGGTTGTCGCCAACTCATTCTTAGTTGTCTTCAAGTGGATGGTATTACAACTTGCCTTACAAGTTGTCGCCAACTCGTGCCAACTCGTGCTTAGCTTGCATACAACTCGCGCCTAGCTTGCACCGTTGATATTTATCCTTGCCAACTCGTGCTTAGCTTGCATACAACTGGCCGCCCTAGCTGGATTCACCGGAGAGAATTTTTTTTTTTTTTGTTAATAGATAAAAAGTTTATGTCATATAACTAATAGTTTATTTTATTTTCAAACCCCTCTTTTGCTTGTTGGTTAGAGCTTGCATTTTTATATTACAAGTCTTGGGTTCGATTCCTTCCCGTCCATTTCATTGTGCAAAATTTTTATTTCTACAATATTTACCAAAATTAATTCCCTAAGAAAAGGATTCGAAACTATAACTTCTAATTTGGACGATTGGAAGCTTAACTATCATAGCAATGGTTGAATTTTGAATCTAAATTTAACAAAATAATATATGTTAAGTTCTAGGTGAGTCGATGACTTTTTTATTTTTTTTGATTGGTTTTTGTCATTTCAAATATTTTATTCTTTAATAATTTATAAGATATGACTTATGAGTATTGAGTTTTAATTATATGTTATTTGAGAATTTGTCTACTATGAATTGTGATATTAAAAATTAATTTGAGTATCGTGAAATGTGAATATGTGATTTATGAAAATTGAAAATGAGAAATTGGGGAATTTATAATTTGTGATGAATTGGTGTTGAGAATTGGAAATTGAAACTTTAATTATATTTTAAAATTAATTTTAATTACATTTAATCTTTGATTAACGTTCATTTCTCATACTGATTATGGAATGATTTTTTCAACTGAATCTCAATCTAGTTCTTGTAGTGGTGTATCTAATCTTTCAACTACTTTTAGTCAAGCAAACGATTTGTTAAGCGTTGATAACACAAAGAAGTTTTACGTATTATGTAATTTATATTATTTTGGATTATATTGAAATATAATATGATATAAATATACGATTTTTACGTTTTAGTGTATTTACATATAGATCGAAAAAATTTTAATATTATTTTATTTAATATTAATAAACGATATCACTATACGGCCGTTGACTATCGACAGTCAACGCCCAACGATCAACGGTCACCCTAGCTGAGTCGAAATCCTAGATTTGCCCCTACAGAAAGAACACTCCACTGCACCCCGTTAAAGCAATTGTGTGCTCATATCTCGGTCATCCTACGAGAGGCACTAATGTCGTATTTATAACTGCCATAGCCAGTGGTACAACCAGCTTATTTATTCCTAGAGACACCTAGCAGGGAAGTCAAAACTAAGTATCGTAAAGTCCAGAATCTGCCCGGCATTTGACAAGAGTTAAAAAATAAGATAACAATATAAAGAAAGAGACAGGTGAGATGAGAAGATAGTAGATGAAATACCCAGAGTAATCTGGATTCTTCCTTTAAGTTGGTGATGATTTTTCTGACTTCAATGAAATTAATAGTGAACAGATCTCAGTAATTTACTGTCAATAATAGGTAATAAATAGATCTAGTCCTAATGTAGATGTGAGAAAGTTACTGAACAGCGTAAAATGATTTGCACGTTCAGCGTCTGTTAGTTTTTTAATTCTATGTGTTTCATCCATTCCTTTCTACAGTTCATTCCTGCAAATATTTTCTGGCTTTGTGATGGTCTAGTTCGTTACATAACAGATTTAGACAACCTTTAACTTTGTATGATTAGTAAAAAAATAAAGAGTTCACTTCTTAAACTATTTGGATATATGATATGAAGTATTATAGATTAATGAATGCTATCTAATATATAATGATCAGTAGTGTTGATAATGTAGATCTCGACTAACATTAACTCTCTTATAGGTGTGAAGGTTTCACATCACGTAAGAGAAAACAATTGATCAAGAATGGCCTAGAATAGCGGATAAAGCAGACAATCCTGGTCCAACGAAAAAGTGTCTTCTAAAATAACTCCAAAGAGTCAGATAGGCTTAAAGGCCGACATGAACATCTTCATCATCTAGAGCCACATATAAAGCTACTTCACTTGACAGAGTTGTCAACATTAGTTTGCTACCAGTTGATTTTGTGGAAAAATTCCACATAAGAGATTCCAATCGTTACGAGAATTTCAAACATATTTAGTTCCTGATATAAAGAAAAGAGTTCATGATGTACAACAAAAGCTAGAGTTGTGGCAAGTTGTATTAAAAGATCTAGATGGGAGAAAAAGGAAGGTGTCAAGTGTACAATACCTAGGAAGGGAAACCAGAGACTTAGTTACTAGACTTTAGAATGTCCTTTAAACTTATTTCATCAAGGTCCAATGCAGAAGAGACAGAAGCATAATTGAAAAATTCATTAATGATTTCCAAACCTTCTGGAGGGTCGATTTAGATGTTAAAGAAATTAATATCCAGATAATGATGATCATTGCCCGTTTCTCGATATTAACACTCATTAAGACAATAGGAGAAATGAATCTAGAATCTGAGACCCAACAAAAGTTGAGGAAAAGCTTCTCTGACTCTCTAGAAACCCATATTGTTGGAATGGATCACAAACTTGAAACTCTAAAATCTGCTCAGCTTGATGGCAAAGACACAGTTATTTACATATACGGCAGGGGTGGCATAGAGAATACCGCACTTGCCCATAAGTTATACAAAGATATGGGTCTCCTTCAAGATGCAATTGCATCGTAGAATCTCTAGTCTGGGTCTCCTTCAAGATGCAATCAATCGTAAGAAAGGTTTCACAGTTCTGACCTGTATGAATCAAATTTTGTCCTCTTAGTCTTCACTTAAATAGGCTGGCCATATGGATGCTAATTATTTTAAATTTTTGGGTGACTGCAAAATCGTATTTTTTTTTTTTTTTTTTTCTATTTTCGAGAATATATTCCTTCTATACAAATATTCAGAAATCCCTAAAATAATAAAAGAGAATACATTGCTTTCATTGTTCATTTCAATTCTCATTTTTACTGTTCATATGGCGTCATTGGTGAGATCATGGCTATGTCATATATTTTTGAAATACCAATTCTACCTCTTTTTATTATTTGATTGATGTATATAACGGGTACCATTTGGCATTTAACCATATTTATAGCTCTTTCATTTCGTATTATCTCCATACGTAGAAAGCATAAGCCGTGGGGGAAAAAATCGGTAATTTCATTGCTGGTTCCATTGCACATTTGATTTCTTGGTTGTATTTTTCTCTTTATTTGCCTGAGATCTCCTTCTATACAAAGCGAGAACAACATGGAAAAAACAAGTAATTTCTTTCGTTGTTTTTTTTTTTTTTTTTTTTTTTTTTTTTTTTTTTTTTTTTTTTTTTTTTATTTATTTTTATTTTTTTTGCACATTTGATCTCTTGGTTCTATTTTTTGTTTTTTTTTTTGTGAGATCTTAACTTTTTGTTTGTTCCTGTGAGTAGCCAGTAATTTCGTTCATTTTCTGCTTCATATTTGATTTCTTGGTTCTATTTTTAGGTTTTTTTTGGTGAGATCTTTACTTCTTGTTTGTTCCTGCGAGTCGTGTTTTCTATCAATCATTATTAAGAATTGACTTTTTACCTATGGATAATTACCAACGGATTGTATCCATTAGTAATTAGAAATGGATTATCCATTAGTAAAAGTATTAGATTTTTAATTACGAAAATTACAAATGAAATTTTCGTTGGTAAAAGTGATAACTTTTCACCAACGGATATACCGTGCCTACTATTGTTGTTTAATATACGTACCATTTACCATCAACATTTCTATATGTGATTTAATGCAAATTTCTTTTTCTAAAAACTACGTCAGGCTTTCACCTACAGATTTTTTGTGGGGTGAAAAGTACTTCATATTATCAATGGAGTTGTCATTATTAATATTAATCAATTTTAATAATTAAAAAATTCAAATATTCGTCTACATATCATTAGGTGAAAGGTAATTAATCTTTTCATAAAAATTCAACCACTTCACCAACGAAAACGCCGTAGGTGAAAATCAATTCATATTACCCATGAAAAATCCACTGATGATATCGATCGATTTTAATAATTAAAAAAATTAATCATTAACCTACTAAATATATATAGTTGAAGGGTAATAAAATATAAATATTTATTTATACAATAGTACTATACATTGCAGCCCAACTAAAGAAATCCTTATCCAACATCGCAAGTTCACAACAATGTTTTTGGAGCTGTTCTCTATAAATTTGTGATCCAATAAATAGTTAAAAAAACTTTTTGGACCTTTCAATTCAGTTAGATAAAAGTTAAAAATTTATAATTATTAAATAAATAATAATAACATTAAATAAAAAATAAATTAATTAATTTTTTTTGTCAACCTCTTACCTATGCGACTATTTACAAAACTAATTTTTACCAATTGTAATAGTAGACTTTTTTCAATAGAAAGTCGGTTGGTAATGGTTAAGATTTTCACCAATGGAATTTCCGTTGGAAAATGTTCACACTTTATCAACGGAAAATTCGTTGGAAAAAAGTTTACTCTTTACCTTGGAGCAATCCATTGGTAACCATCAGCGACCCTTAAATTAACAACAAATTTGTGGTTGTTGATATTTCATTGATAAAGAGTAACAAGAACCGATATTGTAATTTCAGGAACAAAAAATACGTGTTGTAGCCATTCTATCCATTTGAGATTTGTTCTTAAAGAGTATTTATTTAGTCGTAATTTTCCTGTCGGCTTGTTTATTTTTGTTTTTAATTTCTATCCCTTTAGTAGAGACCGACAAACTTAAATAAAAAAATAAAAAAATAAAAAAAATTTAAAGAAAAACGGTGGTGTTGTTTTGTACTTGTGAGTGGTGCAATTCTATAGATAGTTTTATTTATTTTTTGCACATTTTTCTTACCTTACACGAAGATCTAATTCCCAGATCTACTTATTTCTTTGTCTCTCTGTACACAATAACGCACATTCTAAACGTGTTCACGTAGTTGATTTTTTTTTCTTTGTTTTGTTGGTATGAATTGGCTACCTTAGATAAAGGTGAGATAACTAGAGATAATTATATTTTTTCGTTCATTTTCAAATCATATTTTCAAATTGGAAATTAATATTTATATTTGTGTAGATCATATCAGAAATTTTGTATGATTTTCTACCACTGGGAAGATTTGATTTAGTGGTAGTAAGTATTTAGCTTTTTCGACTTGGTTCACTGAATTCACATGGTGGTAATACTTTCTTCCTATTTTCATGTGCATATGATGTTTTCGGTTCTTTAACTTTGTTATTGTTTATATATTCTTTACATTAAGGTTCGAGATAGTTGGGTTCTTGTTTGTTGGCAATTCAAGAAATACTATGAGTTTTCCAATATTTTTTTTTTCTTTTTTCCATTTTTATATGAATTGTGCAATGTTTAAGTTCTTCTATTTTTATTTATTTTTTAATTTGTAACGTATTTTTCCATATATTTTTTTTGTTTTTACTTTAAATTGCATCATATGTTGTTATACTCGTGTGGTATTTATTTAGCTTTCTGTTTATTTTTAGGGTTAATTGAAGATTTGTATTCAATCATATTTTTTTCCTTTATTTTTTTTTAATACTACACTATATATCACATGATTCGTATCAGGATTTTGACGAGAAACAAAATTATTTTAACTATCTCAATTAATCTATTATTTCATTAGTGAAATTTATGATGTTCATAATTCTTTTAGCTTATAATTAGTTGCAATATTTTTTTAGATTTAAATTTTATAATATTGTAGTCTATTGGACTTCCAAGTGAATTTTGGGAAAATTTCATAAGGAAGAGTTTAAGAATCATACATTTTAAAAAATAATAATAATAAATTCGGTTTTAAACATTAAAAATCAGATTTTTATAAAAAAATTTATTCATGATTTAATTAATTAATTATATATCAAATATATTTATGTCATAGATCTATTCAATTTGGCAACAAATTAACGATTTAGTTATTTACTTATTATTTTTTGGTCACAAATTATAAATTTTATGTCACAAATTATTTTACGATAACAATTCAAAATTTTTATATGTCATTGTTTTTTCATCAGTCACAAATAAAAAAATTTACAAGTCATGATTTATTTATTGATCACAAATCACAGATATTATAAGTCACAACTTAGTATACAATCACAAATTATCAAATTATTGATCACAGGTTAAAAAATTTTTAAGTCACACATTATTTTTTGGTCACAATTTATCTTTTTAATTGGTCACATGCTGAGATTTCGCCTGTTCCTCTAGATTAGCCTATTCTTTCTTTTTTTATTGGTGGGGGATAATCCGGACATAGCTACGAGAGATAAGAAAGAAGACCTTGCCAATATCTTTACCTTCAAAAAGCTGAGGCCCAAGTATTCTTTATTGGTCACAAATTAACAATTTAATAGCCATAGTCAACCAAATCATTTCTGACCGCCACCTCAATTTCTCCTCCTCTATTAATTGAAGATGTGTTAAAGATGGAGATCTAGCCAGGCTGCAGGCTCTCCAATTCTTTTATCAATTTCATTTCACATTACTTCTGGATTGATACATACGTGTATAAATTCAATAATTTTTTCTTCAAATTTTGATAATTTTAGCTACTTTAACCATCAAATTTTTCCTCGAGATGGCCTCTCTTCCAGCAGCTTTGTAGTCATAGCTACAGTCGTGCTGATAGGAATAACGCTGATCAGCGTAAAAGAGCTCACCGCATCTGCATCTAAATCCGGTCAAACCTACCTTCTACCGGCAACCAGAGCACCTATTCACCTCTTGTTCACCAGCACAACCTCAATCGAATCCAAATCCTTTTTCTTCAAACCCTTAATGATCTCCATAGGTTTCAATTTCCTCTCAGCCAAAGACCTTGAGGACGAGCTGGATCTAAACGATTTTTTAGATCTTGCAACTGTTGTGACCATAGTGGACACAGACCCAACTGCAATGGCACTGAAACATTTTTTATGCAAATCATTGGCCGAAGCAACACCACATTTAACACATAGCGTGATGGCCTCCGATATGACCTTGAATTCCGTCTCCTCTTTCTATGTTTTTTGCGCCATAGTTACAAAAGCAATTCACAAAATTTTGAAAATTAAGGCGAAAATTTTATAAAGAAATATCATTGATTTAAAGAGAAGAAAACGAGAGGTAGAGAGTGCAGCCGCTAACAATGTGAGATAAAGAGAGAGAAAGGGGAGAAGTGGGATATAGAGAGAGAGGAGGGGAAATTGATTGGGGTTTGGGTTGAAAATTATATATTTAATATTTAAATATGAAATATATGATTTGTGAAATGTGATACTTCTCACCTGATTTTAGAACACATATCTTTCAAAGTAGGTCGGGGTGTAATTTCCTCATTAAGTTTCTTGTTTATTGGAGTGTGTAATGTATTGAAACTCTGCATCTTGGATGTGTTTTTTGAGATGGGGTTGGTACATGGGTTTGACTAAGTTGGGCTCTACAAAATAAGTGGTTGTGTTCATATATGTAAAAATAAAAAAATAATAAAACAAAATTACAAAGGTGCCTTCATTTTTAAAAACAGTAAAACTTATTGTAAATGGTAAGTTTATTAATGATTGACAATTGCACCCCTACAACATTAGAAATTGTTATCATTGTATCTCTAATCCTTCCCTATAAATATAAAGCGTTGTGCCATTACAATACACACAAGTTCATTGACGTTTATTCTCTCTTTTCCTTTTCTCTCTCTTTTTTTATAACACGTTATTAGTACAAATGCTTAAATCTTTAGTCTAATGAAGGTAGTAATTTTTTAAACAAAATTATCTGTCATGTGTACCAAAATTAATTTGATTACGTGTGAATTTTTTTATACACGCATATAGCACATTAATTTGTGTATATTTGAACTTTCTGCTGTAATCTATAAATATTCACATTCAATCTATGATGTTAACAATTACTTTATGAAATTTCGGTAGATTCATACTAAATCGTATTTCGGATGTTTTGTCTTTGTAATGCAATCATATTCATGTTGCCCATCGGCCAATTAATTGTCTGCCAAATTATTAGTGGGTAAAAGTTTCTACATATTTCCATGGTTTATAGTCAAAGTTAGAATGTATATGGTAGATAATGGTTACTTTTTTTTTTTTTAATACATGCGGGTATTTTTTTTCTTTTTCACACAATTCCATAATTCTTCATTCATATGTTGTAACAAAATTTGTATAAATTTATGCCACAATCATTTTATTTGGCAATTAATTTGAATATATAAATTTATATCATTTTTAGATGGTATTTAATATATTTAATCTTGTTAAATTCTTTTAAATGCGTTTCTATAAATTTTAAATTGATAAATTATCATGTTATTGCTCCTAAAGGAGAACAATATTATAATTAATTTTTCAGATAACAATTTATGTTCTGGAGTTTGCATATACTCATCTATTTTGTTATAATAGAAATTGAGAAGGATTTTTTTATTGAAAAAATCAATATTGATTAGTTCTGTCTCAATTTGTATTTTATAATATCATTAGGAAAACACAGTTTGGAGATCCGTCAAGGACGATCCCTCTCCTTCCTTTTTTTCGAAAGAAAAGGAGGATCTAAACAAAATCGATGAAATGGAAGAAATCCAAGTGAATGGAAAGGAAAAAACATATGATGAATTTCACTTTTCAATTAACGGAGATGGGCTCTAAAAATAGGTCCGTTTATGAAGAAATGAAGGGATAGTGTATATTTTTCGTAGGGGATTTCCTTAAAAAAATCGCTGCATATTTTCCCGATTCCTTATAAAATATATTCAGTCCATTAGAATAGAAGTTAAAGATGGTATTTATGCTCGTCGTGTCCCTTTAACCATACGACTTTGATAAACTCTATTTCGCCATTGTTGTGGTATTAATCTAGACCATCTGATCTGAGATAAATTGTATTGATAATGCCCTCTTGACCAGTTTTTTCATTGATTCATTTCAAAACTTGGAAGTCTGTTATCCCTTAGTTTAGTATGAATTATTCCTTGTGTTTCAAAAGAATCTTTTATGTAAAAAGGGAATAAATAAATCAATCAATCAAAATCCGGTAGGCATCATGAAGTGCTTCTTTCGGAGTCCCATTTGTCCATATTTTGAGAAAGAGTATCTCTTGTTTTTCATTCCCATTCCACCCAGCAAGATGCCTAATATTTACAATGCTCTGATAGTTAAAGGTCGAGATACTGTCGATCATGTAATTAATGTAACTTGTGAGGTGCAACAATTATTAGGAAATAATCGAGTTAGAGCTATAGCTATGAGTGTACTTGTAGGTTACTCTATTGCTGTAGCGCCTAGAACTCAAACACTGGCTCAAGGCATTTTCTCTATCCTTCTTACGCTCAAAAAGCAGGGGTACCTTACGTTCTAGAACCAATAACCAACTTTCGGCTAACCTAGATCTATGTGTAACAATTTTTGTTCTGGGGTTTACATATACTCATCTATTTAGTTATAATATAAATTGAGAAGGATTTTTCGAATGAAAAAAAAAATCAATACTAATTAATTTTGTCTCATTTTGTATTTTATAATATCATTAGGAAAACACTTACTCGAGTCGGATGATAAAAGATTATCATGTTTGGTTCATTCGGGGATGGATGTATAAGAATTCACCTATCCCAATAACAAAAATAAAATAAACTTGATTTGAATGATCCTGTATTAAGAGCTAAATTGGCTAATTTTTTCAATCAAAAAAATCCTTCTCAATTTCTATTTTGACAAAATAGATGAGTATATGTAAACCCCTTAATAGAAATTGTTACATAGATATCTATTATTTAGATATGTTGTCAATAGGGAATTATCAGAAAATTATTATACTTCCATTTTGCATTGAATAGAAATTTTGTTTTTCGAAAAATAAAAATTTGATTTGACTATTGACATGAGGACCACGCGCACTTCTTCGAATTTCAAAAAGTAAGAGTAAACCTCATCGATTTTTAACGCCTGAACCAAAAGTCAATATATAACCTACATAAAAGTGGGCTAATCCAACCAATTTTTCCTATACAATGGAAAGAGCCATAGGTTTATCTCTCCATCGAATCAAATTGGCCAAAAGTGTGTCTTCATGAGCCGATGCTAAAGTTTCAATCAATTTCTGCCAATATCCATGCTAGGAAATTAAGAACATAAATCCAATAGTCCAAATAAGAACATCCATGCCCAAAATGATAAACTATTCATATTAAAAGTGTAGCATGTCTGAATCTAACTGGGGTTAACGTCGATGGAGGAACGAGATTGAAAAAAAGAAGGATTCTAGTTTTACCAAAAATACCTTAACTACAGGCTCAATATACATATTTGATACTGATTATCCCGACATTCACATTGTGCTTTGCTATTCTGTGAATTGAGTTAACAACTACATATTTCGAGAAGATTTATTAATATTGTTCTTATTTTACTATTATTTTAGTAATTTTAGTTAACTTATTCCTACGTTCATTTATTTTGCTATTATGTGACTTGAGTTAATAAATACGTATTTGAGAGACTCACTTAAAGATTTATTACTGTTGTTATTGTTTTAGCAAGTTTGGTTAACTTATTCATACGTTATTTGTAGTTTTTTATTCCGTGAATTGAGTTTATAAGTCGTGAATGACTTAAAGATTTATTAATATAATAAGCAACTGGACAATTCCAAACACTCACGAGCCTATATTCCCACTTCAACTAATTTTTCATTCTTATGCAACTTATAACAATCATTTCTTATGTGCCCCGTCTCTTGCAATAATTACATACTTTATTACTATAATTAGACCTTAATTTGTCCCTCATATAATCACCATCAATAACAAGGTTATCTCTATGAACCTCAAATTCAGCAAGAAACTTTATCTTTTTCTTTGAGAATAGACACAATCTTATTCAACAATGATTTATTTAATATGTGTTGTACACCACGATCCATTACATATTAGGAATATAGCACAACGAAGAGTTTAATATAAGGTGAAGTCTCAATACAATATGTAAAACATTGCCAAAAAGCAAATAGAAACTAATTGCAACTTGGACTCTTTCAAGACCTCTTCAAGTTTACTATCAATTCCAAAATTGAATTCCAACTTAAATTTTCAAATAGACTTCAACTAAAAGTCCCAATTGGATTTCATATAAAATTCTCAAATAGACTTTTAAATAAAATTTGGTTCAAACCCTAATTCTAACAAAAATGATAATAAATCTTTTCTTTTTGTTTGATAAAATCTTAACTTTAAAATTAATTTTAAACGAGGGTGGGTAGCACCATTAGCACCAAGAACATTATCCAGCCATGAATCTGCTATGATAATATATCTTTTCAGGCTCTGGTAGCACTTAATGTCAGTTGACCCTTAAACAAGTGAAGTAACTAAGATTAAAATACTCCAAACACCGTTGAAGCCAAGATTTCTAAAGGAAAAGTTGGAAAAAGCCTTTAAGAAGGTTCTAGACAAAATTTCAATAATATTGATGATAAAAACTGATTACAAAGCAGTAATGACTCTTAGAATACCTAAACTTCAAATAAATCAATCTAGGAAAACTAATAGACTTCTTTGACTACTTAACTTTTAAAATACAATTAATTGAAACAAGGACTTTGCATAAAACTAGACAATGGCTCTTTGCTTTGACTAAGGCTAAAATTAATTTGCATCATATCATTTTCAAGTCTCCAAGAATTTTGCAAAGATCGTTCCCTCTTGGAAGGATTTCAGAAGTTCTATTTTGATCACCTTCAATTTGTTGACAAGCACTTGCAATTTATGTGCTTGGGAAGATAGGGTGACGCACTTAAGAAATTCAAATTTGAAATACTTTGATGTTAGGAATTTCATTGTAAATTCCTCTACGAATTTGTATTTAGATTACAATGCATTCCAAATCTCTTTCATTGAAGTGGTGTTGGTGTAGAGATCGTATAATTTATCTGAAAGAACATTGAGACGTGACCCAGACATGTTAATTCATCTTCTTAACGTTTTGTCTTTCAACCCTTATGGCATCTGAGTCTCTAACTTTTTGTCTTTCAGCCCTTATGGCATCTGAGTCTCCACATGTTGATTTCGATAGTGGTGCCAATCTGGATCAATAATGTAGAATATCTTCAATGTTGTTAGAAAGAACTTCAATTTGTATTGCCACACTAGGTGAAGTTCGTTCCATAAAATCGATCCAACCTTATGAGGTATTGATTCACGAGTTTGATAGTAGTCATGATTGTCTCATTCTACATGATTATCATTTGAGATTACTGTAGATTTTATTTATTTAGTTATTTGGGCATAGGAATGGGAGAAGAGAACAAGTGTAGTAGCAAGAATATTGAAAAATAGGAAAATGAGACTTTTAAGCGTAATCACTATCTTCAAATGATATTTGCCCCGTTTTTAGTGCTCAAAGGGGCTCATGATAAATGGTTTGTAAGATTGAACAAGTTTTTTTATTAAAAAAAAAAAAATAAAATATAAAATAAAGTAAAATTAAAAACTTAAGCACTTGTGTTTTTCTTCTAAGAACTTGAAGAACACAAAAGTTTCAGTAATGGATTGGATAAAAAAACACTATATAATGTATTTCAGTTGACGATTTCACGGATTTATAATTGAAATATATCACATATTTATAGATTTCAATTCATAACCCACAAAATAGTGACATCTATTCATGAAAAGTTGAGAACCTTTCTTGAAAAATCAACAAAAATCCAATTTGAAAATCAGCCTATCGGCTATTTTAGAGCCTGCGCACGGGCAAATATTGCTTTACATTCCTATTTCGTTCATTTGGGCCTCGTGGCTTCCCTTGCCGAATTCCATCCATTTTGAGGCCCAATTCCTCTTATAATTGTGAACAAATTATAACACTAAAGTCACCAATTAAAAGAAAGTGTACAATTTTTTTACCACAAATCTTTTAAATTATAACACAACAATGGCAAAGGTCTTTACAGTAAAGACATTAATTTATTCAAACTAAAGGACACAAACATCAACGAAACTCTTCGAAATTAAAATATGAAACATTTTAGCTTAGAAACACAATTAGATATTTTCAAGAATAAAAGACATTTTCCATGTTCAATAGGAATGCACCCTTCGTGGAATTCCTGCAAAATTAACAATATTGGGAGTCAAAATTCACAAAATATATATAGAGAAATGATATAATAAGTATTGGTGCTTATCTTGTTCTAAGTACCGATGAATTAATATGATACATTACTGATAGTTAGGATAAAATGAGCATAAGTGCTAATTAAATCATATATATAT